>NC_074689.1:25933001-25943001 GCF_029448725.1 Salvelinus fontinalis
ATACTGTATCACAGAGAAATAAATAAGCGCAACGCCTCAAAGACCTGGTACCACGGGCAAGGTATCCTTACTATTGACACTCCAATATACTTGCAATAACTCTAGCTATATACATCTCTCAAATAGATAAGGATTATTAAGGACGGAGTTGAACTCGTAGGCAACTTCAGACCGCTCATCTCTCGTCTTGATTGAAAGATGAGGGTTGTTAGGGAGACGGAAAGAGAGGGGGATGGAGAGAGACAGTTAAGATGAAGAGGAGAGATGAAACGAGTAGCCACTTGGTCCTTTGAGACTCCTTACTTCCCTCGCCGCCAAATTAGCCCAATTAGTCAGAGTGGCCTGCACACGAGGTGGCTGTCAAATCTCACAGTCATATCAACGCCAGGGGTCATTCTCCCTCATTTATGTGATGCTTTCGACTCTCGCTGGCTGCCTGGTGAGCCACCTGCATAAGAGTGTGTGCGCGTGTGTGTGTGTGTGTATCTGATTCTGTGTGTGTGTATGTGTGTTTGTGGGTGTGTGTTCAAGCATGAAATGGTTGGCTTCTTCAAATCAATCCCACCTCACCAAGAGGGTGTCCGGGTGTTCTTATCATGGTAACTGCTAAAGCTGTGCTGGGTTGACAGCCAAGCCTCTTAGTCCTCAGGTAATATCAACCAAGTCTCATTAAAGCCGACGTTGGGATTCTTTTATCTCTCCACATCTAAAGCATAAAACTTTTCTGCGAGAACGAAACGAGGCAGAGAGAAGAGTTTATAGAAGATCAGCAAAGTCTGGAGTAAAAGCCTTGAGCAGGTGAATCTTCACGACCGGTCCAGAATGAATGGAAAACGGCTCCCAAAAACAAACAACTAATAGTGTCTTGTCTGACTTGGACTGATAGACATTCCTCTTGCCCCCAGCGATGCAGATGACATCATTCAGTCAGTCACCAGCCAAACACATTTGAAAAAGGCAAAGGATCTGCAAACAGGCCCTTATCTTGTCCCCTAGATGAAGGAGTCACTTATAACTCAATAGGTGCAGTCATCTCTCATAAATGTTTGGAATCTGGAGGAATCTGGGTCCCTGATTATCACCTGCCTAGGGGCCCCGACTGAGTCTTTTCAGATAGGGAGGTAGAATGGGCTAATTGAACGACCTTGTTGCATGAACAAGCACACCTTATTCCACATGAACGCAAACCAGACAAGTCGCCAGCGTAGCCAAGCCGCTACACATTCATCTCTTTCATTTATCTTTAGGCTGTATTTATATCATATGGGCTGTATTTATCTCAGTAGGGCTTTATTTATATCACCAGGGCTCTATTTATCTGAGTAGGGCTGTATTTATCTCAGTAGGGCTGTATTTATCTGAGTAGGGCTTTATTTATCTCAGTAGGGCTGTATTTATCTCAGTAGGGCTTTATTTATCTGAGTAGGGCTTTATTTATCTCAGTAGGGCTGTATTTATCTAAGTAGGGCTGTATTTATCTCAGTAGGGCTTTATTTATCTGAGTAGGGCTTTATTTACCTCAGTAGGGCTGTATTTATCTCAGTAGGGCTTTATTTATCTGAGTAGGGCTTTATTTATCTCAGTAGGGCTGTATTTATCTCAGTAGGGCTGTATTTACCTCATTGGGGCTGTTTACACCTCAGTAGGGCAGTATTTTACCCAGGGCTCTGTACTGTCGAAGCCAAACATGGTTCCGGGAGAGTGGAGGAAGAAGTATTTACGTACGACGTCGCCAGAGTACTAACTACCGGTCCTGGGATTCATCATTACGCACACCTGGCACTCATTATTGCGCACACGTGAATCATTATGATTCACACCTGGACTCCATTACCTTCATCATTTCCTCCCCTTTATATGCCACTCTCCCAGGTTCACTAACCAGTTGGTATTGTTCTTGTGTATCGGCCTACTGCCTTATGTTAGTGTCGTGTCCTTGGTTTTGATGTTTTATTAAAGCGTTTCACCTGCTTCCGACTCACCGCCCCATCATTACACTCCCCCTTAATCTGGCCTCACATGTGACTGGCTTCCTGTTGGGCCTCAAAGGCATACACGTGTATGACAAATACAGCGAGTGCCACTTAGATGCTCCTATTAAACAGGGAGGAACAATAGGTAGAGATGACATGAGCTCTACCTAGAACAAAGAGTTTAAATGAAACGGAAGAACATGCATATTTGGGCCCCAATCTTTCATTTGCATGTCAACCTTGTTAAACTGTTGAATGTAATTTAATTGATATGCTTAAACATTATCAAATCATCATGTCTATTGTTTTTTGAAATGGGTCTAAAAGCAGCCAATGAGAAACATTTCTAGACAATCCTTGTCTTTAAAGGTAAATTGAGATGTCATTGAGTGACGCAGTCCACAACAGGGCAGTTTTATATCTCTGAGGTGTGTCTGGGTAGGGTAGCTAAGCTCTGTCCGGTTCCACTCAGGAGCTGTAACCTGAACTCATGATTTCCTCCTTGACCTGCAGCAATGCGTCATTACCCCCATTCTCCCTGCCCAACCCCTCGTCCCTCCCCCTCCCTCATTCACACACACCGTCCGAGAAGCAAGGCGTGAATGCTAGCCCCCAACCCCTATCCATGTACCCCCCCCACCCACCCCAAGCTGGGTATCCCCTTGACCTAATTGTATGTGGGGTTTCCATTCACCCCGTCATTCAGAGCTGTCTCTTCCTCGTCTGTCCTCAACCCCCCCCCCCCCCCCCCCCCCCCAACCCGCCGTGGCGCGTCTCTCCAGTTACGGAAGGGGATGAAGCAGGGCCAGTGAAAAAGGCCATCAAACCTGATTACACTCACCTTTGTCACCCACCTCTCCCTTGTCCCCCCATCTCATGTCACCCACCTCTGCCTCGCCCCTCCCACCTCAGGTCACCCACCTCCTGGCCTCACCCCCTGGCCTCATCTCCTGGCCTCACCTACCTGTGTGACAGAATGCAGAACCCATCAAATACACATCTACATGTACAGGTGTATATGTCTTGAAAACAGATAAATTTTCTAGACATAACACATTTTGTTTTGTAGAAGAGAGCCAATGGTGTGCATCTCTCTAGTTTGTTTGTCACCCGTAATTGACCCCATACTTGAAACAAGCAAGTCAAGTCAAACATTCCTAGACTGAGAAACTGGTCTGTCTCTCTCTCTGTACCACAGGAGGTTGGTGGCACCTTAATTGGGGAGGATGGGCTTGTGGTCATGGCTGGCTCAAGTAACGGAGCTTTATACGACATCCGTGGCTGAATAGGAAAGCGTGGCCATGTACATGTCAGATGCTCAGGGACACGCGAGGCGATGCCAGAGGCCAGCAGATTAATTAGGCCCTCCACATGAGTCTCAGAAGAGGAGCTCACCGGTTATCGTAAATATACATAGTCCTACTGGGAGGCCAAATGAGAGGCATGGAGATGGAAGAGGAGGCAGATGGCTCATCACTGTCTGATGGGAAGGAACATAGCTGGAAGGAAGGGAGGGCTGAGACACTGAGTTCACTGGGCTGGGAAAGAGGGTCGGCGGCAACAAACAGAGGTCTGATGTCATGAAAGTGAGAAGAACCGTAGTGAGACGGACGCCATGACATCATCTGGAGATGGTGAGGAAAATAAATATTAGCCCCTATTTCGACTTCAGCTTTGTAGTTTTACAGACTTTAAACAGGTTATTGACATTCTACAGATGGAAGTTTCCTCTACTTGCAGTCCTCTGGGCTGCTCACGCTCTCTCTGTACCAACATGTGGCTTATTAAACTGTGGTGTGTTTACCCTGTCGGCATCACGCCATCTTGCTCTGCTCTCACACTTTTCTACGTCCAATCAGCCATAGCACCCACAGATGCCAATGGAAGAGACAGGAACTTGGTGTGTATCTGAGGTTAGACATGATGACGGCGTCAGAGTCCTTTAAGAGACAAGCAACCTTTGTCATCAGGAATGCGATGAGAGCTCTGGCTTGGTCTCCTAGTCTCAGGGACAGGACAGCTAGGGATGCTGACAAGCTGTCAGAACTGCTGGACGGCCATCATGAAGCATCCAGGGAGAGGACAGGGATCCTGCCAAGCCGTGCTAAGCGGACGGGTCTGTCCGCAGGCTCAGGGCAGTGATCCCCTTGGAAGTGTGAGGGAGTGGGGGGATAATGTGCTTGCACTCTGCAGTTTTTTTCCTCAAGGTGCGGAGACCTTTGTGACAGCGGTGGATGTAAAGTTGTTACCAAGCATAGGCCTGTGCCATCCACAGCTAAAGTGAGCCGCGGAGATTGCATTAGCCTGGGCGTTTGTTTGAATGGCTAAGGGATAGCACATGACTGTGTAGAGACAGGCCAGTCCTCCCTGGTGACATGCTAATAGCGAGCCCCTGAGTATCGTTTTTGACATACCTTCAACATCAGGGACAATTCAAAGGTTACTCAACCAAACATTATGAAATGGTATGTGCTTTTGTTCAACCTGAAAATCTCTTTGTATATCGGTAAAAAAGATGTGTCAGGTCACTCAACAGCTGTGTCTCCTATTGTTTTGGGGTTTCTCTGTTTTACTGCATGTACAGTATCCACTGCATGTATTGTCAAATAGTCTTAGATATCGCAAATCACATCTGATGAGGGTTCCAACTAGGTAATTGGCATTGCTAGATACCTCCCCAGTCCTAGAAAACAACAACCACAGCACGCTAGCGTTCTCATTCACTGTCAACCTACAACAATTCACATTTCTTGCCATCCTAAAGGGAAAGCTTACCGTAACTATTGATTTATTGTTGTTTGTGTGCGTGTTGTGTTGTGCCAAACCCATTTTGCGTTTTATCTCCGCTACTTTCTTCTCCTTGATCGTTCAACCGTGACAACCCAGCGTGATGTCTAATGTCCTTAACAAACCACGTCAGAGACCTTCCGTGAAACACAGACACCCTCCTGGCTCCATTTGGCAGCCAGAGAAATATCAATCCTGCAAATCTGTCACTCAACCTTCCTTTAGAGCGAACAGACATAGTGAGCTATTGAACCTTCTTCCAGGTGGAAGCAGTGGGAGGTAACCAAGGTAGCCTTGGATCTTTTTGTTTTATTTAATTTTGGGAGATAACGTGTACGGAAAAGCTGTAGTCTAGTTTAACAGAGAGCTATGAGCTCTGAAAGAGGTGCTTGATTAAATAACGTTTGATCACATCCCAAAAGCTATTGTAAATAATCAACATAGAAGGAAGGTGACCTGTCTTGGTCTGTGACTGAGCCAATCATATTGGGCGTTGTACTGCAGGGCATATGATGCTGTTCACCCCCCCCCCCCCCCCCCCTCTTTCTCATCCACAGGAATGTTAGTGTCCTGCATCGTGCCCCGTTCCCCTCTGTCCCTGGGGAGCCCACCAACCTGCCACTTCAATGTCAGGTGCTGAAAGCTCACTGGCAGACATGTTATTGAGCCTCAGTCATTTCCAGGGTTATTTGATCATCAACCTGTTTAATACACTATGAGAAAAGGGTTCCAAAAGTTTCTTTGGGTGTCCCCCGTAGGAGAACCCTTTTTGGTTCCAGGTAGAACCCTTTCTGGTTCCATGTAGAACCCTTTTTGGTTCTGGGTAGAACCCTCTGTTGAATGGATAGGGTAGACTATGTCATTCTGGTCTCCGTCCATGCCTGACAACAGTAAACGCTGCACATTTGATATAAATAAATCCATACCAAAGTGGAGTCCATAAAGACGTGAAAATGGAAAACTGCACATTAAGTACACAGTTGTTTGGAATTCGCCTCACCGCATGGCTCTTGCATATGAAAAATGAGGTCGGCAACACAATTTACAATTCAAATGGGTTTCCTTAGGGATGCCCATTTAAGATGCATTGGTATAATATATTTATTGTCTTTACCACTCACGACCGCCATCGAACAGCATTAAGTAATGTGCACTCATTGGTAGAACAAAATAAAGTTGATCATCATTACTCATGGAGTCATTAGCATTCGCAAGTCCTCTCCATTGTATAACCAGCATCACAACAACACAGCCACAGTGTTTCTCCTGGTCGGCATCCATCAGGGAACATTTACACACTGGATACACAGCCACAGTGTTTCTCCTGATCGGCATCCATCAGGGAACATTTACTCACTGGATACACAGCCACAGTGTTTCTCCTGATCGGCATCCATCAGGGAACATTTACTCACTGCATACTGGGGATGGAATCTGTCCATAGCACTGCAGACAGACAAATACATCAACATTTCTTTATATGGGAAATAATGTAGGTTAATATCCCTGGCTTAATACACAGAAATGTACTACTATGATTATTGCGGTTAGCAAGCTACAAAGGAAACCCCAAAATGCAACACTGCCCTTTAATAAACTAGAAAAAGCCTTTTTTGGCTATTTCGTTTTTCACAAAGACAGGCTGGAAATGTGGGAAAATGAATTAGACATTAATATTCAGATGTGTAAAGTACTTAAGTAAAAATACTTTAAAGCACTGTTAAGTCATTTTTTTTTTGTATCTGTACTTTACCATTTATATTTAAAACCAAATACTTTTAGACTTTTACTAAAGTAGTATTTTACTGGGTGACTTTCACTTTAACTTGAGTTCTTTTCTATTGAGGTATCTTTACTTTTACTACAGTATAATATTTGAGTACTTTTTCCACCACTGAGTGCAGAGTAGTTTAGCTTGTAATTGACTTTCAAGACGATTTTAATGTTGCAATTAGAAATGATTGAATACCCCTTTATCAGAGGATAAATGAAACAGGCTGTCACTTGATTTCAACCATACAGTGTGTATATCAGTTCATTTCTTACTCATAACACACATTATATTATCTTTACATTGTTACTTTCTAATTCACACTTTTAATGCACTTTGATTATTAATAACACTGACTGGAGCTGAGTCTCTGGGGTTGTCTAACAATATCACTGTGTTTTATGCAAGATAAATTTTAAATAATCCATCTACGTGTTTCAGAATTGAGAAACTCACATCGTAGAACATTTTTGTGTTGGTGAGTGCACGGGCTGTAGTACATGAACACACAATACAAGTGTGCTCTCTCTCTCTCTCTCTCTCTCTCTCTCTCTCTCTCTCTCTCTCTCTCTCTCTCTCTCTCTCTCTCTCTCTCTCTCTCTCTCTCTCTCTCTCTCTCTCTCTCTCTCTCTCTCTCTCTCTCTCTCTCTCTCTCTCTCTCTCTCTCTCTCTCTCTCTCTCTCTCTCTCTCTCTCTCTCTCTCTCTCTCTCTCTCTCTCTCTCTCTCTCTCTCTCTCTCTCTCTCTCTCTCTCTCTCTGTCTCTCTGTGTGAAGTAGGTAATATACAAAAGTGAAATAAACAATAAACATGAACAGTAAAAATTCCACTCATAGAAGTTCCAAAAGAATAAAGACATTACAAATGTCATATTATGTATATATACAGTGTTGTAACAATGTACAAATGGTTAAAGTACAAAAGGGAAAATAAATATGCATAAATATGGGTTGTATTTACAATGGTGTTTGTTCTTCACTGGTTGCCCTTTCTTGTGGCAACAGGTCACAAATCCTGCTGCTGTGATGGCACACTGTGGTATTTCACCCAGTAGATATGGCAGTTTATCTATATCTATCTATATCGGGTTTGTTTTCGAATTCTGCGTGGATCTGTGTAATCTGAGGGAAATATGTGTCTCTAGAATGGTCATACAGGAGGTTAGGCAGGAGGCAGGAGGTTAGGAAGTGCAGCTCAGTTTCCACCTCATTTTGTGGGCAATGTGCACATAGCCTGTCTTCTCTTGAGAGCCAGGTATGCCTACAAGGCTATGCTCACTGAGTCTGTAATAGTCAAATCAAATCAAAGTTAATTTGTCACATGCGCCAAATACCTTACAGTGAAATGCTTTGTTACAGGCTCTAACCAACAGTGCAATTTTTAAGTAAAAAAAAGGTATTAGGTGAACAATAGATAAGTAAAGAGACAAAAACAACAGTAAAAAATACAGTGAAAAACAGTAGCGAGGCTATATACAGTAGCGAGGCTAAAACAGTAGCGAGGCTATATACAGGCACCGGTTAGTTGGGCTGATTGAGGTAGTATGTACTTGTAAGTATGGTTAAAGTAACTATGCATATATGATAAACAGAGAGTAGCAGTAGCGTAAAAGATGGGTTGGCGGGTGATGGGTGGCGGGACACAATGCAGAAGGTCCGGGTAGCCAATGTGCGGGGGCAGTCGGGCTAATTGAGGTAGTATGTACATGAATGTATAGTTAAAATGACTATGCACATATGATAAACAGAGAGTAGCAGCAACATAAAAGATGGGTTGGGGGGGCACACAATGAAAATAGCCCTGGAAGCCATTTGATTACCTGTTCAGGAGTCTTATGGCTTGAGGGTAAAAACTGTTGAGAAGCCTTTAGGTCCTAGACTTGGCGCTCCGGTACAACTTGCCATGCAGTAGTAGAGAAAACAGTCTATGACTGGGGTGGGTGGGGTCTTTGACAATATTTAGGTCCTTCCTCTGACACCGCCTGGTGTCATTCTAGTTTGTTGGTGATGTGGACACCAAGGAACTTGAAGCTCTCAACCTGCTCCACTACAGCCTCGTCGATGAGAATGGTGGCGTGCTCTGTCCTCCTTTTCTTGTAGTCCACGATCATCTCCTTAGTCTTGGTCACGTTGAGGGATAGGTTGTTATTCTGGCACCACCCGGCCAGGTCTCTGACCTCCTCCCTATAGGTTGTCTCGTCGTTGTCGGTGATCAGGCCTACCACCGTTGTGTCGTCTGCAAACTTAATGATGGTGTTGGAGTTGTGCTTGGCCACGCAGTTGTGGGTGAACAGGGAGTACAGGAGGGGACTGAGCACGCACCCCTGGGGAGCTCCAGTGTTGAGGATCAGCGTGGCAGATGTGTTGCTACCTACCCTCACCACCTGGGGGCGGCCCATCAGGAAGTCCAGGATCCAGTTGCAGAGGGAGGCGTTTAGTCCCAGGTTCCTTAGCTTAGTGATGAGCTTTAAGGGAACGAACGCTGAGCTGTAGTCAATGAATAGCATTCTCACATAGGTGTTCCTTTTGTCCAGGTGGAAAAGGGCAGTGTGGAGTGCAATAGAGATTGCATCATCTGTGAATCTGTTTGGGCGGTATGCAAATTGGAGTGGGTCTAGGGTTTCTGGGATAATGGTGTTGATGTGAGCCATTACCAGCCTTTCAAAGCACTTCATTGCTACGGACGTGAGTGCTATGGGTCTGTAGTTATTTAGGCAGGTTGCCTTAGTGTTCTTGGGCACAGGGACTATGGTGTTCTGCTTGAAACATGTTGGTATTACAGACTCAATCAGGGACATGTTGAAAATGTCAGTGAAGACACTTGCCAGTTTGGTCAGCACACATAGGGAGCACACGTCCTGGTAATCTGTCTGGCCCCGCAGCCTTGTGAATGTTGACCTGTTTAAAGCTCTTACTCACGTCAGCTACGGAGAGCGTGATCACACAGTCGTCGGGAACAGCTGATGCTCTCATGCATGCCTCAGTATTGCTTGCCTCGAAGCAAGCATAGAAGTGATTTAGCTCATCTGGTAGACTCGTGTCACTGGGCAGCTCGCGGCTGTGCTTCCCTTTGTAGTCAAAGCTTTCCTTAAGTTTAGGTCAGTCACAGTGGTCAGGTATTCTGCCACTGTGTGCTCTCTGTTTAGGGCCAGATATCATTCTCGTTTGCTCTGTGTTTTTGTTAATTCTATCCAATGTGTCAAGTAATTATCTTTTTATTTTCTCATGATTTGGTTGGGTCTAATTGTGTTTCTGTCCTGGGGCTCTGTGGGGTCTGTTTGTGTTTGTGAACAGAGCCCCAGGACCAGCTTGCTTAGGGGACTTCTCCAGGTTCATCTCTCTGTAAGTGAGGGCTTTGTCATGGAAGGTTTGGGAATCGCTTCCTTTTAGGTGGTTGTAGAATTTAATGTCTCTTTTCTGGATTTTGATAATTAGCGGGAAACGGCCTAATTCTGCTCTGCATTATTTGGTG
>NC_074689.1:25945501-26060501 GCF_029448725.1 Salvelinus fontinalis
GGGCAGCAGGTGACTATACCAACTTGTTTGATATCCATAAGCTTTTGATAGAGAGCAATGTAGTGTAATAACAACGTAATAACCAAGTCATGGACCATACCTGCAGGGAAAAATGTAAAGTACATTTTATTTGTCACATGCGCCGAATAAAACAGGTGTAGACCTTACAGTGAAATGCTTACTTACCTGCCCTTAACCAACAATGCAGTTTGAAGAAAAATACCTGCAAAAAATAAGAAATAAAAGTAACCAATAATTAAAGACCGGCAGTAAAATAACAATAGCGAGGCTATATATAGGGGGTACTGGTACAGAGTGACTGTAGGTAGTTATTAAAGTGACTATGCATAGATAATAACATAGAGTAGCAGCCGTGTAAAGGGGGGGGGGGGGGCAGAGCAAGTGGTCTGGGTAGCCATTTGATTAGATGTTCAAGAGTCTTATGGCTTGGGTGTAGAAGCTGTTTAGAAGCCTCTTGGACCTAGACCTGGTGCTCCGGTACCACTTGCCATGCGGTAGCAGAGAGAACAGTCTATATAGTTGTTTTCTAGCGTTTGACTGTACAGTATATGAAATTATTTTGCCAGAATTGAAAATCGCCTGAGGGGAAGAGATGAAAAAAGGGTGACTGCACTTCCTGATTTGGTCTCATTTTAGATTTGGTTAATTAAGAAACGCTGGCGGCCATGACTAAATTCAAACTTGAGTTGGTTTCGGGGTGTGGTTTGATGTGGGTGTCTCGTGTGTGTGTGTTTGCAGGTGGGAAGAGTTATCTAAATTATTACGCCAATTAACTTCTGACGGCTGGTGTTCAACCGTGGCGAAGTTTGTTTGACTACAGGCCTAGTTAGGGACCGTCAATAAATTACACAATGTAAATGAGACAATATTGTCTCATTTACTCATATATGTTGCACACCTCATTAACACTAGAACGTGCTAAAGCAGTCATTTTGATTTTCAATATTTGTATATGAATTCTATACTATTTATAGTTCGTTTGAGGTTTTTACATATTATCCCACATTGTGTAATTTAACGATGGTCCCTAACTAGCTCCATAGGTATATCCTAAGTCCACCCAAATTTACCACAGGCATTATGATTGTGTCACGTGCAGCTGCTCTCTGAATTGATGATTACTTGTCTGCCTCCAGCTGTGGGCAGGATTGAGACAAACACAACCTTCACCTACATTGTGATTCTGTCACGACCGCAAGTCTCACAAAACTCAGTTTTGGACAAGACTGACTTTAAGACCAAAATTATCCTATTTACACTCTGAAGTAAATTTTGAGAGTTGAATAATAGTTTCTGACTCACGTCGATGCCACATGGGCTGTTAATCTTGAGTTTTAGGGCAAATTGCTTGTTACCTTAATGTTACCTTAATGAGTGTCATTGTTTGTAATTCTGCACTGAGCCCTCAACTCCACCAACAGCCGCTATTGTCGACAACGTGTCATCATCTATTGTGTACAAAATCCCTGCCCTCCCCCAGCCTCACCTCTTAGATTACAGGGGGAGGTCCAAGTATTTAACCTGACTGCCGTGTGGAAGCGGCAGCTAGCACTGCATAATTAAACACCATTGCCCCCAAGCTAAACGCTAATCTAGGCTGTCCCCCCACTTTCCTTTAATCGGCCACATCCAGCTGATCTGGCAACCGGGGCCTTTTTACAAGTACTTACCAAGATCATTGATTTGAGAAATTAGCCAGTTGTGATTGGGTGGGTCTTTAATGGCATGATCAGGATGGTCACGTTGACGTCCGCTGCTGCGCTAATTGTGGCTAATTTACTGTGAAGTTGATCTGAGGCTTGTGTTGTTTGGGGACTACTTTAATGGTACTTCTGTGCATCAAGTGAATCTCGCAAAGCACTTTTATTGATACGAGCGCAGAGATGAAGGACTAGAGTGTTGATATGAACGTATACAATGTTTGCACGTGCAAACTCTAAAGAGGCTTGAGTGTGAAGAAATGAAATCGTCACATTGGTATTTTCTAGTCATTATTTTCTGATGGATTAGATTGGTTTCTTGTAACTGTGTGGATTTTTGGGAGGAACCATGTGGAAAGAATGGAATTGTCTCACAATTTAGGAAATAGGTAATGTGTGGTTTGTATTTCTCACCTAGGGTAATTTACCAAAGCTAACGGAATCTTCTGTATTTTTGGTAGCTCACAGAAAATCAATCTATAATATTTTTTGAGTTCTAAATCAAACCAAATACTTCAATAACTTAAAAAAAAAATAGGATAGTATTAATGTATTAAGTCTGTGTGCATATTGTCCATGAGTTTCTAGTAGATAGACCATATTGTTCAAAAGAAAATAGCATTTTTTTATTAAAAAAACATATATTCACCAACAGCATTGTTTTCAAGTAACTCTGAAACTCTTCTAACTATTGACTTTTTTCACAACTGCCACCAGTTTACATATTGACATAGTAAAATGAATAAAAGTTTAATATATATATATATATATATATATATATATTATATATATATATATATATATATATATATATATATATAGGATATTTCATGCTGAAACGCTCATATTGAACACCAATGGTATTTACTAAGTTGATGATTTGTATGTATGTTAATGTTTTACAGCTTTATCACGTTTTTTTGTATTATTGTATTTAATTATTTTATATATTTTACATGTGATAAAGCCACACAGAGGGCCAGAAATGATTACAGACACCTGTGATAATCTGAAGTACTCAAAAGGGCCACTAGAAAAAAGATACCAAAAATGCTGGTAGTTTACTGGTAAATGTAGGAAATGTTCACTAATATACCCTCCCTTCGCAACCTTATTCTCACCATATGAACATGTTCACTAATATACCCTCCCTTCGCCACCTTATTCTCACCATATGAACATGTTCACTAATATACCCTCCCTTCGCAACTTTATTCTCACCATATGAACAATTCCACACGCTGGAATATTGAGAACCCATAATGTGGCTCAAAGCACGTCATATTTTAACTTACAACCATAACAAAGTTGCGCTATGTTTTAATCTTATATACAATGATCTGCTTGTAATCCTTGTACAAAAGTGCTCTACGCTAAATATACATCTTATTGGTGGGTATTAATCTTCCCTGTGCATATGTCATGTGCTATAAAAGGGTTTAATGAGACGGAACTGGGTCCAGAGGGGGATGCTCTCACTTAGTCCCTGTCCGCTCTTATATATAGATATATATACAGTATATTGGGGCCTATCCACTCATTAGATGCTTCAACCTAATGACTGCCCTCCACTGCAGACACTTTTACATAGGACTCAAACAGAAGTCTTCTCCTTTGTCCTAAAAACATTCCATTGACTTCTGACTGTAACTTTATTTCAAGGCCACATTTTCTGTCCTGTTCGGCCAAATTGCTGAATGTGTTTGTTCTCTGGGTGAACTTCTCACCTCCCTCTGGGATTCACTATGGTCTAGGATCTCTGTTTCAGGGTGAACTTCTCACCTCCCTCTGGGATTCACTATGGTCTAGGATCTCTGTTTCAGGGTGAACTTCTCACCTCCCTCTGGGATTCACTATGGTCTAGGATCTCTGTTTCAGGGTGAACTTCTCACCTCCCTCTGGGATTCACTATGGTCTAGGATCTCTCTTTCAGGGTGAACTTCTCACCTCCCTCTGGGATTCACTATGGTCTAGGATCTCTGTTTCAGGGCCCTATTATTATTCAATTTAAACGTCAATCCTATTTACGGCTCCTTTTTCCCCTCGTCTGCCCGGGGCCATGAAACGATTCATCCGGCGGGCTCCATGTCTCCACAGCCTGTCATAACGCCTCTTTCGGGATACGCGCGCGCGCGCGTGTGTGTGTGTGTGTGTGTGTGTGTGTGTGTGGAGGTGGTAGACTGTCTGACTCAGTCTCCCAGACTTCCATGCTGAGGTCAGTGTCTGGTACATGATGCCCTTCTGATAACTTGCAGAGCATGATGAATTGTTATCCTTATCCATAGCCCCCCCCCCCCCACACACACACACACCAATGCGCGCGCGCACGCACACACACACAAACACACCAATGCACACACACACACACACAACACACACACACACACACACACACACACACACACACACACACACACACACACACACACACACACACACACACACACACACACACACACACACACACACACACACACACACACACACACACACACACACACACCTGGTTTGAGGTGAGAAGGCCCACCTGAGCATTCCTCTCTCTATAACACTTCATCATGATCAAATAGGATTAATGCCAAAGCCTGTAAGAGCTCAAGGAAACCACTCCTCCTCTGTCAATCAAATTACCACTAGACATCTGCGTAGTGATAATCACCAAGGCTGGTGGCACATTTAATTGATATACAGGCTGACTGTAATGTTGCAGCATGAGGCAGTTTCTTGTAAAAAAAAAAAGGCTTCCCATCTTGAATTCTGTATTGACATCAACAATGACAAGGCCCAGACAACCAATAGAAGAAGAAAACTGCTTACATAGAAATATTTAGACATATGCCCTAGTGCCTCGTACCTGCCTTCTAAACGCAGACAGACAGACAGACATGGTGCAAGAGACAGCTCACAATATGTGTAAGATTTGAGCAGATTTACGTGTGGTGAAAAAAAGGAGAGAGAGGGAGAGAGAGAGAGAGAGAGAGAGAGAGAGAGAGAGAGAGAGATTAGAATAGGCTTAAAGTAGCTCCTCCTCACCACCTCTCCCTTGGCATCCCAATTTGTACCCCTGTGGAACCGTCCTGATCAGCAGAAAGGCAAGGCGGGTTAAAGGATGTAAAGACATGCCCATCATCTCATGTTTTTGTTGTTGTTGCTTCCTGTTCCTGGTCTCATTTGAACATCTCCTGCCCAATTAAAGGGGTGGAAAGTGGTAACCAGGAGGCACAGCGATGTTTTAGGCAGAAGAGAAAAGAAGTTGGGCTAATGTCTGATTGACAACCACAGGTAGACATTAGGCAAATGGCATCGTTAAAAAAATGCGGGAAGCTAGCTATACCTGGGCGAGGCTCACAGAAACCCGCACGGCGTGGCTCCTTCGCGTGACATCAGAGGCAAGGACGCTCGCAGCTGCGCTATTAACAACAGAGCTGTTTCCTCCTGTTTTAATATCCCCTTTCAGGCTGATTCATAAAACGAAGGGAAAGACCAAAGGAGAGGAGCTGTACATGAGAGGTTTAACTATCCCTGTTAGAGTGGTGGGTGTGATGTCTGGATGGATGGATGGTTCAAACGCTAGGCCTCCTCCCATGACTGGATCTCCAGCCTCATTGACTTGTTCGTTCCACTGACTGCTGTGTCTGTTATTGCTGACCTGTTTTGCTTATCAGGAGAAGCAACTTGATTATATGCTGCATCCAAACAAAGGGTTTCCCCTTGATGGGGATGAAAGGGGGAGAGAGATAGGGGTAAGGTAATATATGTTGTGTTAGTGGATGAGCATCATTTAGAGAGTCTCCTATCACCTTTGACTGAGGTGTCCTGAACCGACCCGAATGCATTGGCCCTCTTTCCTCTCTATGTTTTATTCACTGTCACCTGGCAGTTGCAGAAAAAGTCATTTTAATATTTGTTAATGTTGCAACCATGAAAAGTCCTCTCCTAGACACTATATATGTAAATACACTTGTGTTTGTACAGTGTGTGTGTGTGTGTGTGTTTCTACTAGCGTGTGTGTGTGTTTGTCTCTGTGTGAGTCTAGTAGTGTGTGTGTGTTTGTGCGTGTGTGTGGGTGTGTGTTTCTACTAGCGTGTGAGTGTGTGTTTCTCTCTGTGTGTGTCTAGTAGTGTGTGTGTGTTTGTGCGTGTGTGTGTGTGTGTGGGTGTGTGTTTCTACTAGCATGTGTGTATGTGTTTGTCTCTGTGTGTATCTAGTAGTGTGTGTGTGTTTGTGCGCGTGTGTGTGTGTGTGGGTGTGTGTTTCTACTAGTGTGTGTGTGTGTGTGTGTGTGTCTATCCGTCGTTGGTACTCTTTGGGAAATGGCAGCGTGCATATGCAGGCAGCCAAGGAGAAAAGGAAATGTGACATCATTTGACTGCTGACTGTCCTGCTGAGGCGCCTTCGGGCCGTTACACATTTCCATTCAGTTACTTTATGATCAGGCCAGTATGTTATTGAAATATGATCTCTTTAGCCCGGCTCATTCTGCCACCAAATGACAGAATCTCAAGCACATTGATGCAGACCAAATATCAAATAGAGGGCACTTGCCATTAAGGACATAAAGCCTTTTTGATCCAAGGTACCATATCTCTCCTCACTCTAGCGTTTTGATATTGCCAGGGACAAATAGTGAAATGACTAATCCATAGCCAATTGGAATCTCAAGAAAAACAATAAAAACATACTTTTAAAAATATATATATATATATTTTTTTTTACATTTAGCTGACACAAATATGCATGAAGACTAAAGGTAGACAATTATCTATACGCAGTTCTCAACACTTGCTATTTGCATGTTGTAATTCTTTTTCTTACGAAATAACTTGTGTTCTGGAATGGATAGATGATATGGGGAAGCACAGTGTCTGCCACAGACCCCTGCTATAATGGTGTTTGTAGCGTTCAGAGACGTCGCGGTGAGAGATAAATAGTTTTCTCATTTCCCCAACAGAAATTGGATTTTGACACTATGCATCGTCTTAGACAGGTGCATGTTCAGCTCATAATTGTCATGGACCGACTTGCTTGTTTCCGAGTGCTTTAGACCAATAAATAAATAAATAAATAAATAAAATGAACTGCATGCACATTTCAAATCCATAAACATATCTAATCTCCTGTGAAAAGGATTGGGAACGGGTAGATGGGGACACATTTCCGCGTTGCGCCATTATGTAAATTGAAGCCAATCAAATAGAGGACATAGAGCGCTATTGTAATACGGCTAGTGGGCTTTGACTGGGACACAAAAATTGTCATGTCAATGAACGAATGCAGTCCTGCGTGGTTAACATGCTAATTTACCTCAGGAACTTAATTTAACTCATAAGTGGATGACGTTACACAATCACATTGTAACTTTAAGTATGTACAAAACATGATATTGTTAGTAACTATTAAATTAAACAAATAACTTTTTAAAGTCATATTATTTCAGTTTTTTTTTGTGTTGCACAAGTAAGACAGAGAACAGCAAGACACATAGGAGCAACAACTCTCCTGGTAAATAGTTAGGTCTTTGCGAAGCGCTATGAAGCGGATAACCTGGGTGTTATCCTTGTTGTTTCTGAATCAAAGATAGGCCTGTTTGGACGTACTTGCCTGTCCCTCTATCTTAGCCAATAATACCTCAATTAGAAATAGGAGAACTTTCTCTATCTCTGTCCCCTCTGTCTGCTGTTTAGCAGCATATGTTCCTGTGAATTACTTTAGGTAGGTGAGAACTTGCTGACAGTAAACCTTGCCTTTGCTGACCTTGTATCTTGCCAGGATGCAAAATGTGTGTATGTGTGTGAGAGAGACATTTTTTATTCCGACTTGACCTTTAAAATGATCCACTGTACCGTTGAAAAGTTGGCTTGTTTAATGACAGAGACCAAATTCAGGTGCTGAGAGATGTGCGTTCTGAGCCTGGCAATACACGTGTGATGTGAGACTGTTTCATTACATTTAAGTCATTTAGCAGACGCTCTTATCCAGAGCGACTTACAAATTGGAAAGTTCATACATATTCATCCTGGTCCCCCCGTGGGAATTGAACCCTAGTCCCCCTGTGGGAATTGAACCCACAACTCTGGCGTTGCAAGCGCCATGCTCTACCAACTGAGCCACAAGGGACCACGTTTCATGGTCCTTCGAGCGGGATGAGGGCCCAGGACAGAGTCAAATTGCATCACCATAACGGTGATAAATACAGTGATTAAAATACAGTGGCTTGGCCCAAGTGGTCAGTTTCACAATAGAGTGGACAACTTCAATATAAAACAATATCATTTTGATACACATCAGTCTATATATAAATAAAACAATGACTATTTTAATGACTTTTGCTATATTGCAGTATACCGTTTCCATATAGTGCCCTACACTTCATAGTATGACAGCAGCTGATACATCAGCCCAGCTTGGCTGAGGCTGTGACCGTGTATATTCCTTTAGTGAGTACTTGCCACTGTTCACCAAGGATTTCCGGAAGGGATATCTCCCAGACTCGCGCTGCATATAAAGCCACTTTGTATGTAATGTGCAAATATGTGAGCCCTTGCTGTACACATATGATTAGGTCTGTGGAACACCACACAGCCGCCACCTCCGCAGGTCCTCCACTTCTTTCAGATTTTATTCACAACTGCTGAGCAGGAAAAAGGATTGGGGGGGACATGGGGGACGGGGAGACAGAGGGTTGTGGAAGGAGGGGGCAAAGAGACATATGCATACTCATCAATTCCCCCCTCGCCCCTCTCGTTCGTTCGCTTCATGCGGACTCCCTCTTCTGTCTCTCTGTCTCTCTGTCTCTAATAACGTTTTTAGTAGTGTTTACTAATGTATCATTCATTAACCGTCAGGCACCATGAAGAAAAATCATCTATCCGACAAAGTGGAGGTTATTATCGCATTAAATCATTTTCACAATATACCTGTGTGGCTCTGCGTGACAGGCCTGGTTTGGCTGCCTCCCTTCCCTTTTCCCCTCCTCTCCCCTCCTCCTCTCCCCTCTCCCCATGCCTCGGGGGAAACTCTCCCAGCCATCATGAGATATGAGCCAGGCTTGTGATGAATATGATATTACCCGTGTCACTGGCTGAGCTCTCTGCTCTCCCTTGCTACATCTCTCTCTCCCTCTCTCAGTTTTTCCTCCCTTTCTCTCTCTGTCTCTATCTGTCTCTCCCTCTCTGTCTCTCTCTCTCTCTGTCTCTCTCTGTCTCTCCCTCTCTCTCTCTGTCTCTCTCTCGCTCTCGGCTTTCCTTTCTTTAACTTTCACTCTCTCACTCTCTCTCTCTCTTTCACTCTATCTCTCTCTCTGTCTCGCTCTCTCTCTCCTTACATCTCTCTTTCTCTTTATCAATCTTTCGTTTGTTATCCCTCTCTCTTTTTCTCTCTGTCTCCATGTCTGTGTCTTTCCATCTTCACTTTTTTTTCCTCCATATTATCTCCAGCAGAACATGGTAAGCAGCATTGTACACTGTGTGAATGAACTGTAAGCATCAGTCCAGTATGGCTATTAGTATCAAGTGTTTCTGTTAGTGGACGCTGAAGTGATTCATCGGATATTTCAATATGCTTTGTCTCTGTGCCTCCTAGCACTCCTCTCTCTCTCTCTCTCGCTCACACCCGCCCGCTCGCACGCACGCACACACACACGCACGCACACCCGCCCGCTCGCACGCACACACACACGCACGCACACACACCCGCCCGCTCGCACGCACGCACACACACACGCACGCACACCCGCCCGCTCGCACGCACACACACACGCACGCACACACACACGCACGCACGCACGCACGCACGCACGCACGCACACACGCACGCACGCACACACGCACGCTCGCACGCACGCACACACACACACACGCACGCACACACGCACGCTCGCACGCACGCACACACACACGCACGCACACACACACGCACGCACGCACACACACACGCACACACACACCAGACAACAACTATCTTTCTAATTCACAGCGCGGTGCACGTTTCTCTAAGCGCCCCATACAGTCTCCCCAATTTTGCGGGGAGACTGTTTCGCAACACCCGCAATAACATCTGCTCAATACGTATGTGTATGTGACCAATAAAATTAGATTTTGATTTGTGCAGCGAGAAACAGAAACCCGGGCGGTCACAGTCCCCTTCGTTACAATATGCATCTCATTTGGTATCCGTGCTCAGCACCTCTGGGTATAGGCACACTAATGAGCCCGCCACATCCACGCCACATCATCCTCTATTGTTAATTACCACAGCTTGGCCTAGCTGCCTCTCCTCTCTCCCACAGCCTACCTACTGTAGGCCCGCAATGAGCAGCCATGCCCCTGCAGCAGCCATGCCACCGCAGCAGCCATGCCATTGCAGCAGCCATTCAAAACAACCAGTAAGTGAACCAAAATGGAGTCTGTGTGTCCATATGTGAAATATAGCCTAGTAAGTTGTTGGGGGAGGCTGTGTGTTTATCCGTGCCAGGAGTCTAGTTGCGATGCTATTATTGAATCAGTGCTAAGCCTGAGCTGAGCCGGGGGCCATGACGGCACTGCTGCATTGTTAAATAGGTTATTAGAAGCTCAGACTTACTGTATGGATTGGAGTTTGGGTCAGGTGTTTGTATACGATGTGAGCTGATGCACTGTTCTAACATGACGGAAGAACCTGGAATAATGTCACATCTGAATGTCATTTACAAGTCGTTGTTCTCATAAATATGAAACCCGGATAATTGTGATACAAGTAATGACCAGATATTTCTCATCAATGACGAAGATACGTGTTTGATAAAATATATATGCATTCCTCTCAGTGGTTAAGAGTTAAGCAGATACTGTGGGTTGGAAAAATCTTTGTGTTTAAAAGCCTGTTTTTAGCACTGAAACATTTTACATTGAAAGGCAGGTGTGTAGAGTGGTTTCATCCCAACAACCCTTCATGCTGGACAGTCAGAATGAGCAGCAGTCTAGCTACATCCTATTGCATGATCTGTTGATTCTGAGAAAAAAATGTCACTCTCTACTTAGGATTCCCAAATTCAATTCACGATCCACATTTCACATGTTTGTAAAGCTGTGAAATACGTGCTGTTGGGTTTCATCTCATGATAGGTTCATTTGATGTTATCTTTATATTGAACAAAAGTTCCAGGTTGAATGGCACGTAATTACAATACTACTGTACATCCCAGAATAACTACACAGGAATACGATCATTGTAAAGTCATTGTACTTCCCAGAATAACTACACAGGAATAAGATCATTGTAAAGTCACTGTACTTTCCAGAATAACTACACAGGAATACGATCATTGTAAAGTCACTGTACATCCCAGAATAACTACACAGGAATACGACCATTGTAAAGGCACTGTACTTCCCAGAATAACTACACAGGAATAAGACCACTGTAAAGGCACTGTACTTCCCAGAATAACTACACAGGAACAAGGCCATTGTAAAGTCACTATACTTCCCAGAATAACTACACAGGAACAAGGCCATTGTAAAGTCACTATACATCCCAGAATAACTACACAGGAATAAGATCATTGTAAAGTCACTATACATCCCAGAATAACTACACAGGAACAAGGCCATTGTAAAGTCACTATACATCCCAGAATAACTACACAGGAATAAGATCATTGTAAAGTCACTGTACTTCCCAGAATAACTACACAGGAACAAGGCCATTGTAAAGTCACTATACATCCCAGAATAACTACACAGGAATAAGATCATTGTAAAGTCACATATTAAAGATGGTACAGTCCAAATATGCACTTGAAAGCACTGTCTATTCCATCAACCCCATAATTATCCTACATTCCATGACACCAACGTGGTGGATACTTTCTACAGACCTATTGGCTCCTTAGGGAATAGGCCAATAAGTGACATATCTCGGATTGACCTAGAGTAATGACTTTTGGCCCTCTCCCTCTCAGCCAAACCATAACACAACATTTACACTTTCAGAAACCTAATTAGAGCAAAGGAGGGAGAAAAATCCCTGCCTTGAACTTGGGAGTGTCATGTCTTCTTCTTCTCCTTCTTCTTCTTTTTCTCCTTCTTCTTCTTCTTCTTCTTCTTCTTCAACATCCACATGCCCTAATGAAGGCCGACTCTGTTCATTCCTTCCTGGATCTTTAGCCCATTGTTTATTCATTTGGTTAGTGGGCAGGAACCAGCCTGACTCATTAGAGGTTCCCTGTATATCCTCGACTTCTTTCTCCCCTCCTCCTTCTCTGCTAGAGAGGGGCGCCCACAGCTTATAATAAAAGGCAAAGGATTTTAAATTAGAAATTAATTTGGATAATTTGTCTCCTACGAGCGCCCTCCTCCTGCCGCTCCTGCCAGGAATATGTTAATATATCATATTAAGTAATTGCGAGACCCAGATGCACATGATTATGCCATTGAAGAGAGAGAGAGAGAGAGAGAGAGAGAGAGAGAGAGAGAGAGAGAGAGAGAGAGAGAGAGAGAGAGAGAGAGAGAGAGAGAGAGAGAGAGAGAGAGAGAGAGAGAGAGAGAGAGAGAGAGAGAGAGAGAGAGAGAGAGACAGAGACAGAGACAGAGACAGAGACAGAGACAGAGACAGAGAGACCCGGCTAGCCTTCGCCTCACGCCACATCGCTACTTACAGCACCTTGGAGCCAGAGATGCCAACCTTACAAGGAGGAAGGGGGGCAGGGAGAGGGATGGAGAAAGGCGAGAGAGAGGGAAGCTTGTGAAGGGCACCACACAGAGAGAGAGTGGGGGGGAGCGATTAGGGAGCGGTGTAAACGATTAGCGACCAATTGGGGGGGAGGCTCACATTGTCACACTCAGAAAGTGAGCTGCAGCCAAGGTCATCCCTCCTGCATTCGCCCTCTACCCTTCCTCCTCTCATCCCTCTATCCCTGCATCTACCCTCAGTTTGAACTATTTCTCTGAGGGGCGGGTAAGACGTAATGAAAGGTAATGAAATCAACATCGCTCACACCACTCCACCTGTCCAATTAATCGCCACTGTGTGTACATGCGTGTGTGTGTGTGCTGGTACAGTAGTGCTACCTGCATTGCCATGTTAGCTCAGCTACTTGGGTCATATTAGACAATACTAAGTCGACTTGCTCCCCCATGAGTGTATGTCCTAGCACAGTGAGCATGTATGTTACTGATCTCATCCCGAACCGACGTGTAATACAGCAGAGCATTGGGGAATTGAATAAGAGAAATGTCATGGACAAGTATGTATGAGGAATTTCAACCTGAGATCAACTACACATTAGAGTTGCCCTGTGGGTGGTAGTATGACAATGAGTCTGTCTGAGAAATGTATGCACCATATATGACGGGGGACCCACTTGTCACACTGCGTTTTGACCAAACACTCCTTCATCTGTTTTCAATTTCCTCCCTCCAGTACTTGACACTCTTTATGTGGTGACACAACTCAGGTCTACCAACTGTCATGCCTTGTGGCACATGATTAAATGGAGTGTTATTATTCAAATCAAATCTACCTCCACCCGCACAGTAGGCTAGAAAGCTGTTGTCTAGATGGGTTTCTGATGGGACTAAAGATTGAGTTGAAGTGTCTTGGTGGAAGTTTGGTCTCTGGTTTAAACAGCATTTTACAGTTTTAATAACCTTTTACTGCAGTGGGCTAAGTCAGGTTCACACAGAGTGTTTCTTGGTAGTCTTAAACAGATCTACTTTGAATCAAAAGTATACACCTCACACACATATGGGCTAACTAATGTGTATGGGCTTGAGTTTGCATCCCAATATTACACTTTATATACATCATAGAAGACTGAAATATTACACAACTGTTTGACATAGAAACATCAGATTTTTCAGTTAAGAATATACTGTATATATTTTTTAAATGAATGATGGAATTATGAAAAATATGAATAACATTCCACCCATTAGGCCAATGAGGCTGCTTTTGGTCCTTGACTGCAGGAAAGGGCTACAGAATGACTCGCGTGAATCCCAGTTTTTCCAAACATAAAATTCCATTACACATTTTCTTTGAAGCATCAACTGTATCAAGACAAACTGACCTGTTAAAAAACATGAAAGCTTCTCTCTTGCATTATTGAACCCCCATGATGTAACCAGTAAACACAAAACCCGTTTTTAAGCGGTTCCCTTACAATTAGGCAAGTGCACCTCTTAAAAAAATACTTCACTGTTAGTACATTTCAAAAATGTTTAATTAGACTGAATTAATTAAAATAAAATATCTTTCTTTCTCTCCTTTTTGTTGGTGTTGATAGATCAGTAGCGTCACCTCCAGTTAAATGAAACCCAGGAGACTAAATGATAGATCATCTAAATGATCTATCCATAAAAGGATTTTCGTTAAAAAATAGTCCAAATCCAGTGGCAGGCCACTTACTGCAAGGGCCTGCAGCTACTAAGGCGAGCCTTGCTCCAATCCTTTGCCCTTCCTCCGTCGCCATGGAGAAACAAGTGCTCCCACTAACTAGCTGGGGATACACTAATTAATAGGAGGAAAACACAGTATATCTACAGGGCAGTTTCCCCCCAAAAGAATGACATCAGTGCACCATCTGAAAAGTCCCCCTGACGATAACGTGTAGAAAGTAATGATGGCCATAGTGATAATGAAAACCACGCATGCCACAAAACCACGGTAACGAGACAGACTGGATGGATAGTTAGTTAGCAGAGTGACAGAACTGTCTCTGTACGGTGCATTGCCGGATTCTCTTTGGTAACCTGGCTGGCTTCTATGGTCCATTTCAGGGTGCAAACTTTGAATAGTTTACACAAAATAATGCCCTCCATGTTAAACCAAATTCACGTAGGTTACCCGTACTTGCTTGGGTAAGGTAATGATGTTGCTCCTTTATTATAAAATGGGTTACTCTTTATTATAGTCCTATTTCCCATGGCATTCTCATAGTATTTACTAATAGTATCCATTGGTTGAAGTTCAATGTTAAATTCAAATCTCTCTACCATAGCTAAGCCATATGACACCAATGTCGATAAAAATTTGCAAAACAATTTGATTGGAGGTACACAACATACTCCCCCGCCTCTCGTAATGAGCCCTCTGGCCGTTTCCAAGAACCACTTACCGGGTTATTAGTAATTGAGTTTTCAGAGTATTTTCTCTGCCTACTCAGCTCAAATTCAAGCAAAACTATAGGATTAAAGCGAAACTAAAAGGACCATAAAACAACCATTGGACTTAATACATTTTGGATTCACTACGTTTGTAGGTGCAACAGTTTTTATTAAATGTAAACTCAGCAAAAAAATAAATGTACTCTCACTGTCAACTGCGTTTCTTTTCAGCAAACTTAACATGTGTAAATATTTGTATGAACATAACAAGATTCAACAACTGAGACATAAACTGAACAAGTTCCACAAACATGTGACTAACAGAAATGGAATAATGTGTCCCTGAACAAAGGGGGGTCAAAATCAAAAGTAACAGTCAGTATCTGGTGTGGCCACCAGCTGCATTAAGTACTGCAGTGCATCTCCTCCTCATAGACTGCACCAGATTTGCCAGTTCTTGCTGTGAGATGTTACCCCAATCTTCCACCAAGGCACCTGCAAGTTCCCTGACATTTCTGGGGGGAATGGCCCTAGCCCTCAACCTTCGATCCAACAAGTCCCAGACATGCTCAATGGGATTGAGATCTGGGCTCTGCCCTGGCCATGGCAGAACACCGACATTTCTGTCTTGCAGAAAATCACGCACAGAACGAGCAGTATGGCTGGTGGCATTGTCCTGCTGGAGGGTCATGTCAGGATGAGCCTGCAGGAAGGGTACCATATGAGGGAGGAGGATGTCTTCCCTGTAACGCACAGCGTTGAGATTGCCTGCAATGACAACAAGCTCAGTCCGATGATGCTGTGACACACCGTCCCGGACCGTGACGGACCCTCCACCTCCAAATCGATCCTGCTACAGGGTACAGGCCTCGATGTAACGCTCATTCCTTCGATGGTAAACGCGAATCTAACCATCACAAATGGTGAGACAAAACCGCGATTTGTCAGTGAAGAGCACATTTTGCCAGTCGTGTCTGGTCCAGCGACTGTGGATTTGTGCCCATAGGCGACATTGTTGCCAGTGATGTCTGGTGAGGACCTGCCTTACAACAGGCTTATAAGCCTTCAGTCCAGCCTCTCTCAGCCTATTGTGGACAGTCTGAGCACTGATGGAGGGTTTGTGCATTCCCGGTGTAACTCGGGCAGTTGTTGTTGCCATCCTGTACCTGTCCAGCAGGTGTGATGTTTGGATGTACCGATCCTATGCAGGTGTTGTTACACGTGGTCTGCCACTGGAGGACGATCAGCTGTCTGTCCTGTCTCCCTGTACCGCTGTCTTAGGCGTCTCATAGTACGGACATTGTAATTCTTTGCCCTGGCCACTGTGACCTTAATTGCAATTTATTGCCCTGTGACCTTAATTGCCTACCGTCTGTAAGCTGTTAGTGTCTTAACGACTCTTCCGCTGGTGCATGTTCATTAATTGTTTATGGTTCATCAAACAAGCATGGTAAACAGTGTTACAACCCTTTACAATGAAGATCTGTGACGTTATTTGGATTTTTACGAATTTGAAAGACTGGGTCCTGAAAAAGGGAAGTTTCTTTATTGGCTGAGTTTATGTAATTTTTCGCTCTCACGTGCACATTTACATCTATTAACAACTATTGATGTGCTACCTTTTTGTAGTATTTCTGACAATGCTAACATCTAGAAGCAAAAACAAAAGTAGGAAGTACCAGTGACTCGTTTAATACGGAAGTGGTCAGATGTTACGCTGAGGGACTGTTTTGCTAGCACAGGCTGGAATATGTTCTGGGATTCATCCAATGGCATTGAGGAGTATACCACCTCAGTCACTGGCTTCATCAATTCATCAAGTGCATCGACGACATAGTCCCCACAGTGACTGTACGTACAGACCCAAACCAGAAGCCATGGATTACAGGCAACATCCACACTGAGCTAAAGACCACTTTGAAGGTGCGGGACACTAATCCGTATGCTTATAAGAAATCCTGCTATGTCATCAGACGAACCATCAAACAGAAAAAGTGTCAATACAGGACTAAGATTGAATCCTACTACACCAGCTCTGACGCTCGTCGGATGTGGCAGGGCTTGCAAACTATTAAGTACAACAAAGAGAAACCCAGCCACGAGCTGCCGTGTGACGCAAGCCTACCAGACGAGCTAAATGCATTTTATGCTCGCTTCGAGGCAAGCAACACTGAAGCATGCATGAGAGCACCAGCTGTTCCGAACGACTGTGTTATCACGCCCTTCGTAGCCGATGAGAGCAAAGACCTTTAACCTTTTACGGGGGCAGCCCGACACCGGTACACTTATGACAACATCCAACTCAAAGTGCAGGGCGCGAAATTCAAAATCAATTTTTTTTTAATATTTAACTTTCACACATTAACAAGTCCAAGACACCAGATGAAAGGTGCACATCTTGTGAATCAAGCCAACATGTCCGATTTTTAAAATGTTTTACAGGGAAGACAAAATATGTAAATCTATTAGCTAACCACGTTAGCAAAAGACACAACTTTTTCTAACTCCATCAGTTTCTTACTCCATCAGGTGCTATCACAAATTCGACCAAATAAAGATATAAATAGCCACTAACCAAGAAACAAATTCATCAGATGACAGTCTGATAACATATTTATTGTATAGCACATGTTTTGTTCGAAAAATTTGCATATTTCATGTATAAACCATAGTTTACATTTCAGCTACAATCCGAAATTGCACCGAAAGCAGACAGAATATTTACAGACACCAACGTCAAATAGCTAATTACTCATCATAAAACATTTCTGAAAAATACATAGTCTGCAGCAATTGAAAGACAGGCATCTTGTGATTCCAAACAATATTTCCGATTTATTAAATGTTTTACAGCGAAAACAAAATGTATCGCTATATTAGCGTAGCTACAATAGACAGACACAATTGGGCGCCCACGGCCAGTTCACATGCACGACAGATATATGAAATAACATCATAAAATGGGTCTTACTTTTGCTGATCTTTCATCAGAATGTTGAAGAACGTGTCCTCTGTCCAGATGAGTCGTTGTTTCGATTCAGAATGGCAAATGTCCCTCTTCAATTAGCATTGGCACTAGCCCAGTGGCATAAATTTCTCCAACGTAAACACAGTCAGAGGACGGAACACGGCAAAACTACCGAATAAAGTTTCAATAATCTGATTAAACTATATTGAAAAAACATACATTACGATGATATGGTCACATGTATCAAAAAAAAATCGAGCCGGAGACGTTAGCCGTTCGTTACCAAGGCAAAACAGAAATCAATCCCACTTCCTTCAGAGTACCGGAAGTGGACCGTCACGTCAAAGAAATCGTTTTTTTTCCACCACAGACCAAGAGGAGCAAAAAAAATTATTCTCTGACATCCTCTTTACACCAATAGGAAGGCGTATAGAGTGTCAGCAGACTCCTAAGTGTTAAGACCATGTATAGGCATCAGGTTGAAAAGAGCATCGATTTCTGACATTTCACTTCCTGGTCAGGAAAAGTGCTGCCGAAGGACTTCTGTTTCACTCAGAGAAATAATTCCAACTCTTTTAGAAACTAGAAAGTGTTTTCTATCCAAAAAGAATAATAATATTCATATTGTACGAGCAAGATTTGAGTAGGAGGCCGTTTGAAATGGGCACGATTTCACTGGCTACTCAACACTTTGCCTTTTAGCCATAAGAAGTTAAACAGGTCAACAATCACAAGGCCACAGGGCCAGATGGATTACCAAGACGTGTACTCAGAGCATGCGTTGACCGACTGGCAAGTGTCTTTACTGATATTTTCAACCTCTCCCTGACCGAGTCTGTAATACCTACATGTTTCAAGCAGACGACCATAGTCCCTGTGCCCAAGAAAGCGAAGGTAACCTACCTAAATGATTACCGCCCCGTAGCACTCACGTCGGTAGCCATGAAGTGCTTTGAAAGGCTGGTCATGGCTCACATCAACACCATCATCCCAGAAACACTAGATCCACTCCAATTCGCATACCACCCCAACAGATCCAAAGATGATGCAATCTCAATCACACTCCGCACTGCCCTTTCCAAACTGGACTAAAGGAATGCCTATGTGAGAATGCTGTTCATTGACTACAGCTCAGCGTTCAACACCATAGTTCCCACAAAGCTTATCACTAAGCTAAGGACCCTGGGACTAAACACCTTCCTCCCCAGGTGGTAAGGGTAGGCAACAACACATCTGCCAAGCTGATATGTAGGACTGGGGCCCCTCAGGGGTGCGTGCTTAGTCCCCTCCTCTACTCCTTGTTCACCCACGACTGCGTGGCCAAGCATGACTCCAACGCCATAATTAGGTTTGCTGATGACACAACAGTGGTAGGCCTGATCACCGACAACAATGAGACAGCTTATAGGGAGGAGGTCAGAGACCTAGCAGTGTGGTGCCAGGACAATAACATTTCCCTCAATGTGAGCAAGACAAAGGAGCTGATCCTGGACTATAGGAAAAGGAGGGCCGAACAGTCCCTCATTAATAGGCGGGACGCTACTGTCCCACTTGGCCAAAAAGCCAGAGAAAATGCAGAGCGCCAAATTCAAATAAATTACTATGAAAATCTAACTTTTATTAAATCACACATGAAAGATACCAAATTAAAGCTACACTTGTTGTGAATCCAGCCAACATGTCAGAATTCAAATAGGCTTTTCGGCGAAAGCAAACGATGCTATTATCTGAGGATAGCACCATAGTAAACAAAGAGAGAGGAGCATATTTCAAACCTGCAGGCGCGACACAAAACGCAGAAATAAAAATACAATTCATGCCTTACCTTTGATGAGCTTCTGTTGTTGGCACTCCAATATGTCCCATAAACATCACAAATGGTCCTATTGTTTTATTAATTCCGTCGATATATACCCAAATTGTCAATTTATTAGGCGCGTTTGATCCAGAAAAACACCGGTTCCAACTTGTGCAACGTGACTAAAAAATATCTCAAAAGTTACCTGTAAACTTTGCCAAAACATTTCAAACTACTTTTGTAATAGAACTTTAGGTATTTTTTAACGTAAATAATCAATCAAATTGAAGACGGTATGATCTGTGTTCAATACAGGAGGAAAACAAACTGTAGCTAGCTTTCTGGTCACGAGCCTCTATCTAACAGTACAATTCAAGTTACCCTCGTTCTGGATGGCCGTACTTCTTCATTACACAAAGGAAAAAACCTCAACCAATTTCTAAAGACTGTTGACATCCAGTGGAAGCGGTAGGAACTGCACGAAGGTCCCTTAGAAATCTGGATTCCCAATGAAAATTGAAAAGAGAGTGACCTCAAAAAAGAAAATTCTGAATGGTTTGTCCTCGGGGTTTCGCCTGATAAATAAGTGTTTCAAGTTCCTTGTTGTCCACATCACCAACAAACTACCATGGTCCAAACACTCCAAGACACTCGTGAAGAGGCCACAACAACACCTTTTCCCCCTCAGGAGACTGAAAAGAATGGGCATGGGTCCCCGGTTGAGTAATCGATGTTTTGATATCCAGAAGCTCTTTTCGGTGGGAGAAACATTATGTAAAAATACATTTCAAATTCTGTAAAAAAAACATAAAAAATAGCGCAATTGGTTTAGAGCCAGTAAAACAGCAGTCATTCGTTTGTCTGTCTTTGCCCTGATGGCATTCAGACTTCTTTGCACCCACAACTTGAAATGGAACACCAATGAATGGAAGACTTTTACTTTCCCAACTGAGTATTTTTTTCCTGTCAAAGGCTGTGCATCTGCTGAAGGTCAAGAATATTACTATTAGAATGAAAGGCTTGTAGGGAAACTAACAATGTTGCTCTATCAAAGAGAACAACTCCTCTGTGCTTGGAATGGAATCCCTTATGCTAGCTAGCTAGCTCGTTTTAGATGAGAGTAGCAACAGTTAGCTGGCCAACTCATTTTAGACGAGAGTAGCAACAGTTACCTAGTTATCTCAAAGAGAAAAGACATCTCACCCTTTTGCCCAAAAGTTTTGTCCTTTCTAAATTACATGAATTTTTGTGATGTTGCCAATTTTGTTCCCGAATATATTTAGTTATTTGGTCCTCAAACTTGAACTCAAGATATGCCATTTCGAAAATGAGGTGTTCACCACGAACCGGAAAATGCATCATCACACTCCCTCATCTGATTGGTTGGGTAGACTGGCCTTCTGACTTTGTGGCTGTAGTAATTAGGGATGACCCATCCAAATGCCAGTCCTACATTCTTCCACAAAACATAGCTTGTTAGCTAGCTAGCTAGTAGGAAGTTCACATACACTTAGGTTGAGTCATTAACACACGTTTTTCAACCACTCCACAAGTTTCTTGTTAACAAACTATAGTTTTGGCAAGTCGGTTAGGACATCTACTTTGTGCATGACACAAGTCATTTTTCCAACAATTGTTTACAGACAGATGATTTAACTTATAATTCACTATAATCACAATTCCAGTGGGTCAGAAGTTTACATACACTAAGTTACCTGTGCCTTTAAACAGCTTGGAAAATTCCAGAAAATTATGTCATGGCTTTAGAAGCTTCTGATAGGCTAATTGACATCATTTGAGTCAATTGGAGGTGTACCAGAAAAGAATTGTAGATCTCCACAAGTCTGGTTCATCCCTGGGAGCAATTTCCAAATGCCTGAAGATACCACGTTCATCTGTACAAACAATAGTACACAAGTATAAACACCATGGGACCACTCAGCCGCCATACCGCTCAGGAAGGAGACACATTCTTTCTCCTAGAGATTACCGTACTTTGGTGTGAAAAGAGGCAATCAATCCCAGAACAACAGCAAAGGTCCATGTGAAGATAGTGGAGTAAACATGTACAAAAGTATCTATAGCCACTGTAAAACGAGTCCTATATCGACATAACCTGAAAAGAGCAAGGAAGAAGCAAGGAAGAAGCCACTGCTCCAAAACCGCCATAAAAAAGCCAGACTATGGTCTGCAACTGCACATGGGGTCAAAGATGGTAGTTTTTGGAGAAATGTCCTCTGGTCTGATGAAACAAAAATAGAACTGTTTGGCCATAATGACCATCGTTATGTCTGGAGGAAAAAGGGGGAGGCCTGCAAGCCAAAGAACACCATCCCAACCGTGAAGCACGGGGGTGGCAGCATCATGTTGTGGCGGTGCTTTGCTGCAGGAGAGACTGGTGCACTTCACAAAATAGATGGCATCATGAGGCAGGAAAATTATGTTGATATATTGAAGCAACATCTCAAGACATCAGTCAGGAAGTTAAAGCTTGGTCGCAAATGGGTCTTCCAAATGGACAATGACCCCAAGCGTACTTCCAAAGTTGTGGAAAATGGCTTAAGGACAACAAAGTAAAGGTATTGGAAGGTTTCACAAAGCCCTGACATCCTATAGAAAATGTGTGGGCAGAACTGAAAAAGCATGTGCGAGCAAGGAGGCCTACAAACCTGACTCAGTTACACCAGCTCTGTCAGGAGGAATGGGCCAAAATTCACCCAACTTATTGCGGGAAGCTTGTGTAAGGCTACCCGAAACGTTTGACCCAAGTTAAACAGTTTAAAGGCATTGCTATCAAATACTATTTGAGTGAGTGTATGTAAACTTCTGACCCACTGGGAATGTGATGAAATAAATAAAAGTTGAAATAAATCATTATCTCTACTATTATTCTGACATTTCACATTCTTAAAATAAAGTGGTGATCCTAACTGACCTAAGACAGGGAATTTTTACTAGGATTAAATGTCAGGAATTGTGAAAAACGGAGTTTAAATGTATTTGGCTAAGTTGTATGTAAACTTCCGACTTCAACTGTAGATCAGTTCAAAACCAGCACTAAACTTTGGGCAAATTGTCATGCTCCTACCTTATAATGCATGCAATGGGCTTTTGCAAGCAAGCTAGCTACTCCATAGTCCAAGCTACGGTAAGAGCTAGCAGAAGGTTTGAATCCTAAGCAACCAGTATACAAATTGTTTGAAGCACAATGTACCAACATACAGTAGTTACTGTAGTAGTTAAAAGCTGTGTCCTGGAATACCTTGGTAGAGCATGGGTGGAATAAGCATTGTGGTGCTTCTGAATTTCTTTTCTTTTTCAGTTTCAGGTCAATGCCTACTTCTAATTTAAACATACTTTTTAGATTTTATTACATTATATGGTTACAATGGTTACTTCCCTTCAATTCAGTGCACCACAACAGGTGACTGAACTGATAACAAATTATATGTACTGGTGCTTATTTCAAATTAATCACCAAGTACCAAATTATATGTACTGGTACTTGTTTCAAATGAATCACCAAGACAGCAGAGGGTGATTATTAGGCAAAAACGAGGTAAATAGAGGGTGGTAAAACAAAGGGCAAGCATAAAATGAATATAATCCAGAATCCTTCATTCCAACCCTGTATTACTCAAAGTGCAAAGGGATCGTTGACAGTGACAAGCTTTATGGCAAATTGTGGTGTGTGGGCGTTAGGCTTAATGGTGTGGGTGAAATGTTGAATGCCCATCTTCCAAACAATATCCCCTTAGGGGAACCAGCTTACGGTACCAATACAGCTACTGTCACGGACCCCCACCAGGAGAATTCCTTATCAGCCCTGTCCCTTAACAACCTGGAGCTGAGGATACACCCTTCTCCCGCAGCTACAGGCAACCCAGCCATGTGTGCATCATCATCACGGGCAGCACCTGGGATTTCTGTTGGTCTGAGTCCAAATACCACTGGATTTAGTGGCGTTGAATGTGCTCCAGAGAAACCAGCGATGGAGCCACTCCCCCCTTCCTTGCCAGATATGTAGCTAGCTCCCTTTTGGAGGGTCAGATGTTTTTTTTTTAAACCTAATTACTGAATATGGTAAACCTGCCTCGGGGTTACCATTATTGATGTTAAACCCCAAGGACATACACACATATGGGCTCCTATCTCTGAGCTGCTTCATTAGTTCACCATAATGTACTTCCTCTCTCGCATGCAACCGCTGACATTGCGGTGGGAAACGGGGCCCCATAATTAAGAAAAGCGACTGTGTCTGTGCTGTTTGTTTGCTTCTGAAGTGATACGTAACACAGGCACTGCAGCCACGTTGTCCCTCAAATCTGTGCTCCCAGCATCCCCCTCTCCTTCAAGACAAATGAATAGACAACCGCCACTGAAGCGTTAAATTGCTTTGCGTTTGCCGACAACTGGCTTTGTATTTTTATTAGAATAGCCTTCTGCTTTTAGTTTTTTTTTAAACAACTTCCCTTTTCGAGGTTGTTCAAAAACAGTCGTAATGAGTGGTATTTTACTTTAGTCATCATCAATATAGTGATGCATTGTATAAATCATATTTTGTCAAAGCATACATTTGGAAAATATGTGAAAAATTAATTATTGAGCAACAAGGAAATAGATTTCAAAGAGTGGATTTTTTTTGTTCTGTCTCCATATGAACATTACTGTGTTATGTACTGTAGCTGGTTCCCATAGAGATGAAATTAAGGCCTTGCTTGATTTTTAGTCTGTTTCGATTCAGTATCAAGATCTCTCCCCTGAAGAAGTCTGCACATACCAGCTGTGTCCTCATGTTCCTGTTGTTCACCATCATTACTCCTCCTTCGCATGACAGCCACACACTCACCCCCCCCATTCTCCCATCCCCCATTCACTCACCCCCATTCTCTCATCCCCCATTCACTCACCCCCATTCTCTCATCCCCCATTCACTCACCCCCCATTCTCTCATCCCCCATTCACTCACCCCCCCCATTCACTCACCCCCCCATTCTCTCATCCTCCATTCACTCACCCCCCTATTCACTCACCCCCCATTCTCTCATCCTCCATTCACTCACCCCCCCATTCACTCACCCCCCATTCTCTCATCCCCCATTCACTCACCCCCCATTCACTCACCCCCCCATTCTCTCATCCCCCATTCACTCACCCCCCATTCTCTCATCCCCCATTCACTCACCCCCCATTCACTCACCCCCCCATTCACTCACCCCCATTCACTCACCCCCCCATTCTCTCATCCCCCATTCACTCACCCCCCATTCACTCACCCCCCCATTCACCCACCCCCCATTCTCTCATCCCCCATTCACTCACCCCCCCCATTCTCTCATCCCCCATTCACTCACCCCCCCCATTCTCTCATCTCCCATTCTCTCCACCACCAGAGATGTATTCCACCATCTAACATATTTTATTTTCCTTCCTTTATCCCTCTACCTTGCGGTTGAGGGGGTCCTGCTCTTGAACACAGTCAGGGGGAATCTCCCTCAAGCCGGGTGTTGTGTACCCGTGCTTTGCCTTGCCACATACGCATGTCATGTAGTGTCAGGGCCAAGGTGGGCCCCTGATGTGATCGGCACTGATGGCAGCATATTCTCTGCTGATGGCGGTCATGGCGATTCCCAGGTATCAAGCCACCACTGCGCTCCCTTCATACGAGAGGTCTGTTCTGGGGATGACTGGCCCACAACTAACCTCTACTCTTCCCAGGCTGCGTCAGGATTCAACATGGCAGCCCTGTTTTTCCAATGTCGTTGCACCCCCATGCTCCACTTCCCTCATTTGAATCCCTATTATTCTGTTCCACTGAGCTCCACTTTAGAAACGTCTCTTATATACAGACCAGACAGGAACCTGCTCCTGGAACACCTAGCCTCTATATAGCTAGCTCCAAGGTGTAGGCTTACAGGCTCCTATTGTATGCCTACATGCCTACACATGGTATATAGGCTATGATACAGGTATAACGTGTGTTTTTTCCCCTCCCTGGCTGGTTAAAGATGCACTGTGCATTATTTAAGTAGTATATAATTAAATATGTGGCTTTGCAAGAGACTTTCAGAGAGATTTTCCTGAGCACTGACTGGAACCCAGGGGGCTGATGGCTGATGGCTGCCTGCCTGTGCAACACCATACTCGAGCGAGAGAGAGAGAGAGAGTAAGAGAGAGAGAGAGAGAAAAAGAGAGAGAGAGAATAAGAGAGAGAGTAAGAGAGAGAGAGAATAAGAGAGAGAGAGAATAAGAGAGAGAGAGAATAAGAGAGAGAGAGAAAAAGAGAGAGAGTAAGAGAGAGAGAGAAAAAGAGAGAGAGAGAATAAGAGAGAGAGTAAGAGAGAGAGAGAATAAGAGCGAGAGAGAAAAAGAGAGAGAGTAAGAGAGAGAGAGAAAAAGAGAGAGAGATAGATAGAGAGAGATATAGAGAGAGAAAGAGAGAAAGAGAGAGAGAGAGAGAGAGATTTATTGTTTTGAAACTTCTGTATGTGTAATGTTTACTATTAATTTGTATTGTTTGTTTCACTTTTGTGTATTGTCTACCTCACTTGCTTTGGCAATATTAACACATGTTTCCCATGCCAATAAAGCCCCTTGAATTGAATTGAATTGAGAGAGAGAGAGAGAGAGAGAGATGGCTAAAACTTAACAAAGGTACAATCTATTCTGACAATGATGCATACATATGTGCAGCTAATGCTCCTCCTTCAGATTCATCATATTATGATGATCCGTTTTTTTGACAATCTCCATACAGAAATCATTCAATTTCAGGCAGAGGGTAAAGTGCTTCTTTGTGGAGATTTCAAAGCAAGAACAGGTTCTGAGCCTGACTACACTGATGCGGGAGGTAACCACCACATATTTGGACACCCCTCCTTGTACAGTAGCCCTATTATAAATAATAGAAACAGTCCTGACCAAATACTGAACAAAAATGGGAAGGAGTTAGTGCATCTCTGTAGAGGCTTAGGCCTGTACATGCTTAATGGTAGAATCAGAGGGGACTCTTTAGGTCAGTTTACTTAAGCTCTTGAGACAAGTATAGTCGATTATGCCATCACTGACATTGACCCCTCCTCCATTAGTGTATTCACTGTCAGACGACAGACACCATTGTCAGATCACAGTCAGATCAACGTGTTTCTGAAGAAATTAACCGGCAATATTCATTAAAAAAAAACTGCCCAATAAACTCTACAACATAAACCAATCGTACAGATGGGCTCCAAACAGTGCAGAAAGATTCATTGAAACATTGAACTCAAATGAAATTATGAACTCTATACAGTTTTTCAATAACTCACAATACCAAAACAATAAAGATGGTGTCAATTCGGCTACTCAAAACATCAACTGCATATTCCAAAAAGCAGCATCGAAAGCAAATTTGAGAAAACCAAAGAAATGCAAGATCAGAAACAAAAAACAAAATGTTTCTGACAAATGGTTAAATAATGAATGTAAAACAATTAGAAAACACCTAAGACAAATGTCAAACAAAAAACATAAGCAGCAAAACAACCCAGAGCTACGATATTAAAACTTTGAAACAGTATAAACAAACACTGAAACACAGGAAATTGAATTATACCAACAAGACACTTGATGAAATTGAAAACGCAATTGACCAAAATCAGTTCTGGGAATCTTTTCAACATTTATATCAATGAGTTAGCAGACATGTTGGACCATTCTCCAGCCCCAGGACTCACACTATTTGACACAGAGGTGAAATACCTGCTATATGCTGATGACTTGGTACTTCTATCACCAACCAAAGAAGGTCTTCAACAGAACATTCATATTCTAGAGGAATATTGCCATAATTGGGCCCTGGCAGTAAATTTCCCGAAAACAAAAATCACGATTTCCCCCCCAAAAAACAGATGTCAGAAACACAAATATAAATTCACCCTGAACAACACCATAATTGAACACACTAAAAATTACACCTACCTTGGTCTGACCATATCTGCATCGGGAAACTTTAATATGGCAGTGAATGCACTCAAATAAAAAGCCCGCAGAGCATTGTATGCAATAAAATGAAATTATTCAAAATCAACATCCCAATTAGAATTTGGACCAAAATATTTGACAGTGTAATCCTACCAATAGCTCTTTATGGAAATGAGTGTAACGCGCTTCCTCCTTCTCCTCATCAGAAGAGGAGTAGCATGGATTTGACCAACGTGCAGCGGGTTCTGAATACATCATGAAACTTTATTTACAAGACAAAACTAAACACACGAAGAACACTTGAATATTTTACAAAACAACAAAACGAAGAAGACAGACCTGAACGAGAGTACTTACATAAAACACGAAGAACGCACGGACAGGGAAAACAGACTACACAAATACCGAACAAACGCTACAGTCCCGTGTGGTACACCGACAAGGACACAGGAGACAATCACCCACAAACAAACAGTGAGAACACCCTACCTTAATATGACTCTCAATTAGAGGAAAACGCAAAACACCTGCCTCTAATTAAGAGCCATACCAGGCAACCCAAAACCAACATAGAAACAGAAAACATAGACTGCCCACCCAAAACTCACGCCCTGACCATCACACACATACAAAACAACAGAAAACAGGTCAGGAACGTGACAATGAGGTTTGGGGGCCCCTCAATAAACTGGAATTTAAAATGTGGGACAAACATCCAATTGAAACCCTACATGCAGATTTCTGTCAGAAAATCCTACAAGTCCAGAGAAATACACCAACTAATGCATGTAGGGCAGAATTGGACCGCTTTCCAGTAATAATGAAAATACAGAAAATATATATATATTTTTTGGCTACATCTAAATTCAAGTCCAAATTCAAATCTGCAATTTAAAGCACTTCAAACCCAAGAGCTGAGCCCAGAAACGAGCCCTCTCAGTCAGCTGGTGTTGGACCTAACCAACCAAGCTGACAACAGCACTGCTTCAAAAGAAAGAATTCCAATAAACAAAATCATGAACCAATCAAAGGACTCATATTTACAACATTGGAAAAACGAAACAAAATCCCAAAGCCGACTAAATTGCTATCTGACTCTAAACAGAGAATATGAGTTGGCTGATTATCTCTACTCTGTCAGAGATACGAAGCAGAGACAGATCCTTACCAAGTACAGGTTGAGTGACCACCAATTGGCAATAGAAACCGGCAGACATAAAAAGACATGGCTACCCAAAGAGGAGCGTGTATGTGGTCACTGCACAACAGGGGAGGTACATTTAACATTACATTTAAGTCATTTAGCAGACGCTCTTATCCAGAGCGACTTATAAATTGGTGCATTCACCTTATGACATCCAGAAAGGTAGAAACAGAGATGCACTTTCTCCTTTACTGTGATAAATATTCCTCACCAAGAGATTCATTATTCACAGAAATGACTACATTTATTCCAAATTTGAACTTATTAAACCCAGAGGAAAAACTAAAAATACTCAAATATGTATTTGCCTGCCATAGCCTGAGGGACACTGAATAATAACATCTGCATAGTAAGCAGTAACTTACTTATTATTACTATTATTGTTATTACAATTATTATTGTTGTTTATCATTTCAAATAGTAGTGGTATGGGTGGTAATGATAGCAGTTTAGTGGTGGTGGTGGTAGTAGTGGTAATGATGATGATGGTAGTTGTAGTACTGATGTAATGATGAAGATGACCGTTATTTAGTTATAAGTTAGTTATAGTTTAATTTTCCATATTTATTACATTCTACTATTGACTGTTATCATTTTATTGTTATTATTTTTGTATTTAATTTTGTATTATTATTTACTGCCATTTGATATTATTATTTGTTATTGTTTGTTATTGTTTATTGTTTTATGTCTATTGTATACATTGTTGCTTTGGCAATATTAACACAATGTTTTTCATGCCAATAAAGCAGCTTGAATTTGAATTTGAAATTTGAGAGAGAGAGAGGAGCAGTGGTTAACATTCTGCATTTGCCCGCCGCTTGTAATTTATTGAAACTCATATGTAACATGGCTTGGCACTGATTTATATATTGATTTGAAAAAGAAATACAAGTGATAGAAACCTGAAACCTGATGGACTGTCGCGACATGCAGGAGTAACGATATGAAACATTGGGAGGAAATGAGATAATATGCCCCCCTAGACAACTGTAGCCACCAGCCCATTCATTATTAGCTTGATATTTATTATTACGAATTTCTCTTCATGAGTGACTGCAGAATATGTGGGTCGGCTCAAGCTGTTAAGTCCCTGACAGGAATGAAGTGTGGGAACCTTCTGGCTGTTGGCTGCTGACAGCAAATTTGGAGTGGAAGATTCATGACTTGCATTATTGTAACACACACACACACACACACACACACACACACACACACACACACACACACACACACACACACACACACACACACACACACACACACACACACACACACACACACACACACCCTCGCAAACCCACACCGATACACACACACAGATATGCTACACACTCACACAATATTTTCATGCAAGGATGGATGGACGTAGTTTCAATAACTTTGTCACATCATGATCTGAATATATACACATGGTTGTCATGGCCACCGGGGTTAACACCCACTTTACATTCCAGCACTCACAGTTATCTGTTCTAAGCCCACCAAGTATATGAAAATGAATGCAATGAAGTCAAGCACACTTACATCATGAACAGAAATGCATGCTCATGCATGCTTATCGCTCCAGACTCACTAGACTACACTACATTTACTGGAACAGCGGGGGGAAATAAGGGCCAGCTGTTTAAAGGAATTCCTACTTTCCCTGCCAAGGCTTTCACCACCAGTTTAAAACGACTTTATAATCACAGACAGCACAGTCAAATAAATCGTAACAACATACAGTAGGGCTGCCATCCAAGCCAGGGACATGATTATTATTTTTTTTGTCGAGGCACAGACGACGAAAAAATTGCATCATCCCATTTCTCCAGCTCACTTTACCCTTGCTAATTATGACTGCAATCATTGATGCATTTTGCCTCCTTTACATGAATTACAGTGAGGACGCTAAACATCTGCCCCGGGGCTGCGAAAATATGTCCCTGCGAAACAGATGGCCTTCATATTAGGAGTGTGTTAATTTGGAGGCAGGAGGGTGGTAATGAGTTTGGGTGGAAGGTGCTGCTGCTGCTGTGGGGAAGTGTACTGGATTCATGTTGGAGGAAGGCCCAGCGTCAAGAAAGGGTGTTCAGTAGCTGACTATTTTGAACTTGTCCAAAAAGAAAATTAATGCTAATTTCTTTTTTTTTCTGTTGCAAAACGTTTTGCTACGGTGTGTCCAAATGAGCATGACCCAGGTTTTGCCGCACTTCAACATGATAGGAAACTTCTGTTGAAAGAATCTGTGTTGACTTTACTTACCCTACAACAGGAGTCCCCGATTACATTCAACCGTGGGCCAATTTTTCTTTGTGTGGAGAGTCGGGGTGCCGGAAACACTGTAAATTGACCGCAACAAACCCAAACAGATATAGGATTTGACAAAAACAGAATAATTTCAAACCTTGATTACACTGGGGTACCAGATACTGTACTATCACATATGCCTTTGTTTATGCGTGGGAATATTTGGGGACAGATTTCCGAAATTAAAATAACTTCGAGCTGATTTCCTGGTGATTTTACAGTATTTTATGTCCAACAACGAAAACGTAATAAATAATAATAAATAAATAAAAGTGTTGCTCAGAAATCTTTGGGGGAAAAATACAATGCTCAGCAGGCCGCCTATTGGGGAACCATGCCCTACAAAGTACAAATGATTGGCTACCTACATTGAGTAATATCTCTCATTTTAGTATCCTTCTGTGTATCCTTCTGTCCTTCTCATTTTAGTATCCTTCTTTTTGCCCATCCGTATGTCCATCCATCCCAATATCATCCTATTTAATAACTTAACCCTCTCCAGTCTCCACAGATCTACCCAAGCCATCAACTGACTACAACTCAGATCTGTGTGAGGCACACAGGGAGATCTCATGACCTACGCTAAGCCTACTAGCTGGTGGTAGCCCAGTATTGCAGTACACCCACACAGCCTCCATGTCCTGCGACTACTCTCTCACAACCACCCAGACCCAAGGATGAAAACGGCTGCTCCCGCTGAACTAAGAGCTGTAACGAATAGGCTGCCAGACCACCCCACTGTGGCAATTTGAATCGGACAACATTATATACCACCCTATTTGCTGCTGTGATGAGCTGTAGACAACTCACATGATTTATTAGCAGAGGCCAGCGGAACAGCGCAGAGGTCACTGGACCCAGGTAAACAGGTGACCTTAATAAGAGAGAGGGAGAGGCGTGAGAGAGATGGAGAGAGGGAGAGGGAAAGAGAGAGAGAGGCGGTGATAGAGAGAGAGAGAGAAAAAGAGGCAGTGACAGAGAGAGAGAGAGAGGCGGAGAGAGAGAGAGAGGTGGTGATAGAGACAGAGAGGTAGTGATAGAGACAGAGAGGCGGTGATAGAGAGAGAGAGGCGGTGATAGAGAGAGAGAGACTGAGAGAGAGGACAAGAGGCAGAAACAAAGACAGAGATATCTGTACTACTACTTTGTGTCCATTTATTGAGTGGTTATTCAAAGGAATGTGTTGGTTTGAACCCTCTGGGAGGTTGTTTCCTACCACCGGTGGTCATATATTAGGATTAAAAGGTGTTATTGGTGATTATTACACAATACTATTTTTGGCCAATTTTACATTCTCTCTAAATATGATTTTATGTTAATTAGGATCTGTTTACGCAAAGTTGACGGGGACATCATAGTCAAAATATGCAACATTTGATGCATGATTAATATGCTGCATTTCAAACTGGGGGTTAGCCTTATTTATTTGTAAAAAAATGTTGATGTGCTATAAGACAAATGGTATACGTAGCCATGGGTCAACAGGGTTTTTCTATCCCATAATGACCTTTCAGAGGGATGGAAGAAGTTCTACTGCTCCCTCCCTCAGCATCATGGAAGGAACCACAGGCTACTGCATCTCAACAGATGACAACAGAGGTGTGATGCCTAACATCATAACACCAACCTCTCAACCTAACATCGAATGATAGCCTATCCATCCATGGTTGTCACATCGTATGAAGTCACCACAGTATCAAGTCAAACAATATCTCCCCAAAAATATTTTGGAAAGAATTAATTTAATAATATTTATTCTGGTGTCGTTCAAAAACACATAAATGTTCTAAAGAATCCACAAAATATCTCTACAACCGATTTTTGCCTTTTGCAGGAAAAAGAGGGTGGCAGACATTTGCATAACACTTGCCACTCCATAGATGAACCCAAATGAACAGTCCTGTGAGGGTTCCACTGTAGCCTGGAGACACTAGAACCTTGAGGAGGATCTATCACTTTGTCAGCACTGAGAATGTGACAGCTTTTATGAAATACCAAATTACTAATTGCCCTGTGTTGTTTTCTTGCCGGGATGTCAGCTCGTAACATCTCCACTTCCATTAGACCTCTAACAGAGCAGTATCCTGCCACCTACAGAGCTGGCTAATATTGTAATTTCACACCAAGCTACGGAGGACCAGTGTCATTTTCCCTCAAATATTTTTAATTAGCTGACGGACTATTTGTATTGGCAAAATCTTACAGATTGCACCTATAATACCCAAGTCAGTTAAATCCTTTAGACTAAGGTCCACTCTTTAGACGCAGACCAGGGTCCACCCTTTAGATGTAGACTAGGGTCCACCCTTTAGATGTAGACCAGGGTCCACCCTTTAGATGTAGACCAGGGTCCACCCTTTAGATGTAGACCAGGGTCCACCCTTTAGATGTAGACTAGGGTCCACCCTTTAGATGTAGACCAGGGTCCACCCTTTAGATGTAGACTAGGGTCCACCCTTTAGATGTAGACCAGGGTCCACCCTTTAGATGTAGACCAGAGTCCACCCTTTAGATGCAGACTAAGGTCCACCCTTTAGATGTAGACCAGAGTCCACCCTTTAGATGCAGACTAAGGTCCACCCTTTAGATGTAGACCAGAGTCCACCCTTTAGATGTAGACCAGAGTCACCCTTTAGATGTAGACCAGAGTCCACCCTTTAGATGTAGACCAGAGTCCACCCTTTAGATGTAGACCAGAGTCCACCCTTTAGATGTAGACCAGAGTCCACCCTTTAGATGTAGACCAGAGTCCACCCTTTAGATGTAGACTAAGGTCCACCCTTTAGATGTAGACTAAGGTCCACCCTTTAGATGTAGACTAAGGTCCACTCTTTAGATGCAGACTAAGGTCCACCCTTTAGATGCAGACTAGGGTCCACCCTTTAGATGTAGACCAGAGTCCACCCTTTAGGGAAGGCAAGTTGAATGTCTCAATCTTCCTGCTAGTCTTTTCCCAGAGTGGAGCTGTTTGTTCACCAGAGTGGTGGTAGCACATCAAAGGCTCTGTGGTGTAAAACAGACAAAACTGTACCAGCTGAACTGAATGGGAATAGATGGGTCTGGATCTCTTGGCAGATGACAACCTGTGCCCTGCGTTGTCATCTGTAGAAACCATATGTATTCTAACGCCATAGGTTGCACAGATTTCTCTCTCTTTCCCTTTGAGGATAGCAGAAACCGAAGAAACCAAGATGTATGTTTGTCAATTAAAACAATTGGATCTAAAATATCACCACATGATTTGCTGAGGGATTATCAACCCCTAAAAATGATAAGTAATCACCATCCACCCCATGCCTCAATAAAAATCCAGGTGCTGATTGCATCATTCCTTCCTAGAGGAGACAATCTAACATTCTCCCGAACGTCACCCTGACACACCAACATACACGTGATGTTCCACTCATCCAAATTAGGTCTAACGCCAAACCCTTTGAACAATGCTTGTTTTCGCTCTAGTGCCATCTTATTCCAGGATGACTAATAAAACAAGCCCGGGGCCATCTGATGGGTAAACATCTGAGAAGATCCTTGGCAGCCGTTCAACTCTCTCCTCTGCAGCCAATGGATAAGAGATGACTGGCAAGCTAGTTACTTACGCTGTAATAAATGAAAACACACAACAACAAAAAACCTTTTGAATAAACTTCCCAGTTTGTTTTTAATGTAAAAAGAGCTAACCTTTCACCAAAATAAATTGTTCGCAAATATGGTAGTTGACACGTTTATACACTTCCGAGCATGACAAGATGTCAATGTGCTGCGGAGCGGTATTTTGTACAATTGGATATAAATTACAAATAAACCATAAGAAGACATTTCTCAGACAATGATTGAGAAAAACATTTGTTTTTGTTGTCTTCTGGCACATGCAGGTGAAAATAAATATTCAATTTCGGGACATGATCAGTTCAATAAAAGTTTATAGCTTATCTTTCAACCGTCTCGTCCCCCTTCGCCTTGAACAGGCTAAAGTCATAGTCACTTACAGTGCAAAACTGTGCTATTAAGGTTAGCTAAGAAGCCAGCTTCCATTTCAGAGTCTCGTAGGTGCACCATATCCATGTTCTCCTCCTGGGAATGTTTATGGGTGGGGCTCTATATGTCCGTCACTGAAATGAACAAAAGACAGAAAAGTGAGAAATATAATACCACACAACCTTGAATCTAAGTGTAACAGTCCTGACCTATTTATGTTAGTTTTTATGTGTTTTTGGTCAGGGCATGTGTTTTGGGTGGGCAGTCTATGTTATCTGTTTCTATGTTGGTTTCGGTTTGCCTGGTATGGCTCTTGATTAGAGGCAGGTGGTTTGCATTTTCCTCTAATCAAGAGTCATATTTAGGTAGGGCATTCTCACTGTTTGTTTGTGGGTGATTGTCTCCTGTGATGTTTCGTGTTGTTCGATATATATTCACAAACGGGACTGTTTGGCTGTTCGTATGTTTCGATGTCCGTTCCTGTTCGTGAGTTTACGTTTGTCTATGTAAGTTTATGTTCAGGTTGCGTCGACGTCGTTTTGTTATTTTGTAAGTGTTGAAAGTGTTTTGTTTTGTTTAGTCTACGTCGTGTTATATAATAAAGATGGCATATTTCCCTGACTCCGCATTTTGGTCCGAAGATCCTTCTCTCCTCACCTCATCTGAGGATGAGGAAAGCGACAGCTATTACAGAATCACCCACCAAAATACAGAGACCAAGCGGTATGGGAAAAATCGACGGAGCAACAAGGACTTCTGGACTTGGGAGGAGATCCTGTCTGGTAGAGGACCCTGGGCGCAAACTGGAGAATATCGCTGCTCTCGTGAGAAGAGTGAGGCAGCCACAGCCCAGGAGCGCTGGTATGAGGAGGCAGCTAGGAGACGTGGATGGAAGCCGGAGAATCAAGCTCGTAACCGGAATTATGAGGGGACTCGTCTTGCACGGAAGCCCGAAAAGCCCGTGAGTAACTCCCAAAAATTTCTTGGGGGGGGGCTAAAGGGTAGTGGGCCAAGGGCAGGTAGGAGACCTGCGCCCACTTCCCAGGCTAACCGTGGAGAGCGGGAGTACGGGCAGACACCGTGTTACGCAGTAGAGCGCACGGTGTCTCCTGTACGTGTGCATAGCCCAGTGCGGGTTATTCCACCTCCCCGCACTGGTAGGGCGAGATTGGGCATTGAGCCAGGTGTCATGAGGCCGGCTCAACGCGTCTGGTCTCCAGTGCGTCTCCTCGGGCCGGCATACATGGCACCTGCCTTACGCAGGGTTTCCCCGGTTCGCCTACACAGCCCGGTGCGGGTTATTCCACCTCCCCGTACTGGGCGGGCGACCGGGAGCATTCAACCAGGTAAGGTTGGGCAGGCTCAATGCTCAAGAGAGCCAGTACGCCTGCACGGTCCGGTATTTCCGGCGCCACCTCCCCGCCCCAGCCTAGTACCTACAGTGCCTATATTACGCACTAGGCTACCAGTGCATTTCCAGAGCCCTGTTCCTCCTCCAAGCACTCTCCCTGTAGTGCGTGTATCCAGTTCAGTGCCTCCAGTTCTGGTCCCACGCACTAAGCCACCTGTGCGTCTCCTAAGTCCTGTACACACTGTCACTTCTCCCCGTACTAGTCCTGAGGTGCGTGCCCTCAGCCAGGTGCCACCAGTGCCGGTACCACGCACCAGGTATAGAGTACGCTTTGAGAGTTCAGTGTGCCCTGTCCCTGCTCCACGCACTAGTAGGAGGGTGCTTATCATTAGCCCGGTGCCTCCAGTTCCGGCACCACGCACCAGGTCTACAGTGCGCCGTATCCGGCCAGAGCCATCCGTCTCCCCAGCGCCATCTGAGCCATCCGTCTCCCCAGCGCCATCTGAGCCATCCGTCTGCCAGGAGCCTGCAAAGCCGCCCGTCTGCCATGAGCCTGCAAAGCCGCCCGTCTGCCATGAGCCTACAGAGCCATCCGCCAGACAGGAGCCGCTAGAGCCGTCAGCCAGACAGGAGCCGCTAGAGCCGCCCGCCAGACAGGATCTGCCAGAGCCGCCAACCAGACAGGATCTGCCAGAGCCGCCAACCAGACAGGATCTGCCAGAGCCGCCAACCAGACAGGATCTGCCAGAGCCGCCAACCAGACAGGATCTGCCAGAGCCGCCAGCGAGCCATGAGCAGCCAGAGCCGTCAGAGAGCCATGAGCAGCCAGAGCCGTCAAAGAGCCATGAGCAGCCAGAGCCGTCAGTGAGCCATGAGCAGCCAGAGCCGTCAGAGAGCCATGAGCAGCCAGAGCCGTCAGAGCGCCATGAGCGTCGAGAGCCGTCAGCCTGCCATGAGCGTCGAGAGCCGTCAGCCTGCCATGAGCGTCGAGAGCCGTCAGCCTGCCATGAGCGTAGAGAGCCGTCAGTCTGCCATGAGCGTCGAGAGCCGTCAGCCTGCATGGACCTGCCAGAGTCCTTCAGCCGGGATCTGCCCCTTGTCCCGGTGCTGCCCCTTGTCCCGGTGCTGCCCCTTGTCCCGGTGCTGCCCCTTGTCCCGGTGCTGCCCCTTGTCCCGGTGCTGCCCCTTGTCCCGGTACTGCCCCTTGTCCCGGTGCTGCCCCTTGTCCCGGTGCTGCCCCTTATTCCAGTGATGGTCCTTATCCTGGTGCTGCCCCTTGTCCCGGTGCTACCCCTTGTCCCGGTGCTGCCCCTTGTCCCGGTGCTAGCTGTTTATTTAGGGGAAGGTAGTGTTAGGGTGGTCAGTAGAAGGGGTAGAAAGAAGAGGGGAGTGACTATGGTGGTGCGGGGACAGCGTCCTGAACCGGAACCACCACCGTGGTCAACTGCCCACCCGGACCCTCCCCTGGACTTTGTGCTGGTGCGCCCGGCGTTCGCACCTTGGGGGGGGGTACTGTAACAGTCCTGACCTATTTATGTTAGTTTTTATGTGTTTTTGGTCAGGGCATGTGTTTTGGGTGGGCAGTCTATGTTATCTGTTTCTATGTTGGTTTCGGTTTGCCTGGTATGGCTCTTGATTAGAGGCAGGTGGTTTGCATTTTCCTCTAATCAAGAGTCATATTTAGGTAGGGCATTCTCACTGTTTGTTTGTGGGTGATTGTCTCCTGTGATGTTTCGTGTTGTTCGATATATATTCACAAACGGGACTGTTTGGCTGTTCGTATGTTTCGATGTCCGTTCCTGTTCGTGAGTTTACGTTTGTCTATGTAAGTTTATGTTCAGGTTGCGTCGACGTCGTTTTGTTATTTTGTAAGTGTTGAAAGTGTTTTGTTTTGTTTAGTCTACGTCGTGTTATATAATAAAGATGGCATATTTCCCTGACTCCGCATTTTGGTCCGAAGATCCTTCTCTCCTCACCTCATCTGAGGATGAGGAAAGCGACAGCTATTACACTAAGTCTGTCACATCCAAAGTACATCAAGGAAATAGACATTTTTTAAACTTTGGTGATGACTACTTTGGTGATTACTTTGACATTTGTCTTGCAGTTAACTTCTTGTCAATAGGGGGGCGCTGTTTTCACTTTGGAAAAAATCGTGCCCAAATTAAACGGCCTCGTACTCTGTTCTAGATCATACAATATGCATATTATTATTACTATTGGATAGAAAACACTCAGAAGTTTCTAAAACTGTTTTAATTATATCTGTGAGTAAAACAGAACTCATTTGGCAGCAAACCTCCATACAGGAAGTGAAAAATCTGAAAACGTGGCTCTGTTTCAGGGCCTGCCTATTCAACTGGCTTTTATTTATCGATATGTATGCACTTCATACGCCTTCCACTAGATGTCAACAGGCAGTGGAAGGTTGAATGGGGTGTCTAGCTTGATCTGAGGCCGAATAAGAGCTTTTGGAGTGGCAGGTCCGGTATTTTGTTTGTTGTCGACTGCGTGCGGGGGACCTCGACATTGTCTTCTGAAGAGCGTTCGGTATACACGGCGAATTGCTCCGGCTCTGATTTTATTTGATACATATGATAAAAACATCATAAAGTAGGATTTTTCAACTGAGTTGTATCAGTTTATTCAACGTTTATTGGGACTTTTGGAATTTTTCGTTCTTTGCGCCAAGAGTTGATGGGCATGTTCGCGCCACATGGCTAGCCAAGGTTGCTAATTCGACAGAAGAAATGGACATTCTAAAACCAAACAACGATTTATTCTGGACCAAGGACTCCTTGCACAACATTCTGATGGAAGCTCAGCAAAAGTAAGACACAATTTATGATGTTATTTCGTATTTCTGTGGAATATGTTGACCCTAACAGGGCGGAGAATATGTGAGCGCTGTCTCACAATAATGCATTTTGTATGTTGTAGTAAAGTTATTTTTAAAAATCTAACACAGCGGTTGCATTAAGAACCAGTGTATATTTCATTTGCTGTACAACATGTATTTTTTTAGTAAAGTTTATGATGAGTTCTTTGATTAGATTAGGTGACTGTCCAAAATATCTCCGGAGATTTTGGTGAATTGTTGCTACATATTCACAATGTATAACCACGATTTGCAGCTATAAATATGCACATTTTCGAACAAAACATAAATGTATTGTATAACATGATGTTATAAGACTGTCATCTGATGAAGTTGTTCAAAGGTTAGTGATTAATTTTATCTATATTGCTGTTTTTGTGAAATCTATGCTGGCGGTGGATAAATAGCTTTGTGTGTTTGGCTATTGTGATGAGCTAATATAATTCTATATTGTGTTTTCGCTGTAAAACACTTAAAAAAGCGGAAATATTGGCTGGATTCACAAGATGTTTATCTTTCATTTGCTGTACACCATGTATTTTTCATAAATGTTTTATGATGAGTATTTATCTATTTCACGTTGCTCTCTGTAATTATTCTGGCTGCTTTGGTGCTATTTGTGATGGTGGCTGCAATGTAAAACCAGGATTTGTAGCTATAAATATGCAAATTTTCGAACAAAACATAAATGTATTGTATAACATGATGTTATAAGACTGTCATCTGATGAAGTTGTTCAAGGTTAGTGATTAATTTTATCTCTATTTGTGGGTTTTGTGAAGGCTACCTATGCGGTGGAAACATAGTGAAAATATGCCGTTGTGTGTTTGGCTATTGTGGTTAGCTAATATAAATACATAGTGTTTTCGATGTAAAACATTTAAAAAATCGGAAATGATGGCTGGATTCACAAGATGTTTATCTTTCATTTGCTGTATTGGACTTGTGATTTCATGAAATTATATTATATGATATCCCTGTCCCGTTAGGCTAGGCTATGCTAGTCAGCTTTTTTGATGAGGATGCTCCCGGATCCGGGATGGGTATGAAGTATTAATGTCAAAATTAATCTGGAAGTTTCCAGAACTTTTAAATAAGATTCCGATCACTCTAATCTAGCTTAATTTCAGTAATCTGATGTGGCTTTTTTACCACTGCGAAATGTCAAAAGTTTATGCTTTTAGAATTTAGAGGTAGAGTCGGAGGGTTAGTAAGGATATAACAAGTCAGGGGCCTTTCTGTGGAGCCATATACTTACTTAGGGGAGTTCTAACTCAAGGTTCCATTGGTCCAAAAATTCACATTCTGAATGAAAACATTTTTTAAAATTAAAATATGGACTAGTCATAGGAAACAATGGGAACTGTTCAATTGAACACTTTGAAACATAAACAGAGAGTACGAGTTCTTTTGTGCGGTTCCACAAGCAAAGCATTTTCCCCCAGACCTGAATGATGTTCTCACCTGTGACTATGACCAGGGCTCCGAAAAGTTTGATCAAGGCCAGCACAAATGAAATGCCAAAGTATCCCGTGAGAGAGAAGAAGAATGCATAACCGTATGTCATCACAGGATGCTGAAAAATAAAAAATAAAATAAAATAGATTGTCACATCAACATCTTTTACCAAATTCATACGTTGTCCACAGTGTGCATCAAACAAATGACAACTACAGAACGGTGAATGCTTCAACTATTATGATGAAACATGACAGAGAGGGTTTCACTAACCTGAGAGCAAAAGGCCACTGCTGGTCCCAATCCACCCACACCAAACAGGCCTGTCAATATGTACCCACAACCGCTGGAACAGGAATACAAAGCCTTTAATAACACCTCACATAAGTCTGATACATTTCTCAGGTGATTCCGGACAGTTTATACAATAGGGTTTGCAATATAAATATACCAGCTTGGTTTTAAGGCAGGTCCTCAGTACCTCACGACACAAGGCCTCTCCCCTATTTGACCTAGATAGTTCATGTGTATGTATGTCACGTTCCTGACCTGTTTTCTCTTGTTTTGTATGTGTTTATTGGTCAGGGCGTGAGCTGGGTGGGCATTTCTATGTGTTGTGTTTCTATGCTGGGTTAAAGGGTTAATTGACCTTGTATGGCTCTCAATCAGAGACAGGTGTTTTCGTTTTCCTCTGATTGAGAGACATACATAGGGAGGTTGTTTCTCACTGTTTGTTTGTGGGTGATTGTCGCTGTGTCTATGTCGATGTTCTATGTTGCATGTATGCACTAGTTCATTCGTAGCTTCACGTTCGTCAGTTTTGTTATTTTGTTAGTTTGTTAAAGTGGTTTCGTTTTGTGTTGGTTCTCTTCTAAATAAAAGAAGATGGCTTATTTTCCACATGCTGCGCCTTGGTCCTCACTCTCTACCTTTGACGATCGTGACAATGTATTGATACGTAGGCTACGTGCACTTTAAAAAAAAGTGATGTAGTTTTGTCCTTGAGCTGTTCTTGTCTATTAATGTTCTGTATTATGTAATGTTTCTGGTTTTGTGTGGACCCCAGAAAGAGTAGCTCCTGCTTTCGCAAACAACTAATGGGGAGTCTAATAAAATACCAAATTACCAGTACAATTTCAGAGCTGGAGCTGTTGTGGAGCTTCATGGCTTTCTCCTGCACGTTCCCAATGGCAGCGTCAGCGCACAGAGCCAAAGAGATGAGGAGGACACCTAAAACTCCAGAAAAAACAGGTGTACCACTGTAACCAATAACAGCACTCATCTTTAGGGAGTTCAAACTTCACATTTAAAAGTACTTCAGTCCCAGCCCAGGTAACAAGTACTAGGCTTAATTTGGCCCATGCTCATAAATGTCAGCATTCTGATTACTTTGATACACGTTCTTGTCTTAAACTTATTTGAATGGTGAAAGGATTGATCCATAGCTAAACAGTGTCGTAACCACTCCGCCGATTTACCAATAGATACACAACAGATTAAGATTCACGTGTTACCTGTTGCATTGAAGTTGGGTGTTACTTTACTGTCAGCTAGAGTGAACCAGATGAGTCCCAGACTCATACAGAGAGCAGCCAATACATCAGCCAGATTGTTCCGTTTCCCTAGAAAACAGAGAGGTGTTAGGATACAGAGTCAAGGGAATTTCTCCATAGCAGCTGACTTTGAATTCAGGGAGACTACTCGACTGACGCGTTCCACTTGGATAGAACGTTGAATACACCAAGTGGATCTCAGTGTCGAGAACTTTTTTTAATGATTCCAATTGATCCAACATCTGTCATGACTGACATCCAATCACAAAAACCTTTGAAACGAAAGGTGAACTAAACTTTTGAAATTTCGGAGGGCATTTCCCTTTGTGACAAGATGGGGGAAACAACAGAACAGGTGGAGACAGATGGAGCCTGTGTCTTCTCACCCCTCCATATGGGTCAAGTGGAAAACGTAAATGCGCTGGCTAGATAGATGCAATTCTGAGCGCAGATAGGAGGGGAGCACTTGGCAGACAAGTCGCCACTCTGCCTCATATCAGCGTGAGTTGAGAGAGGCCCACGTCACACTGGCTGTTAAAGTCGGAAGTTTACATACACCTTAGCCAAACACATTTAAACTCAGTTTTTCACAATTCCTGACATTTAATTTAAGTAAAAATTCCTGGTCTTAGGTCAGTTAGGATCACCACTTTATTTTAAGAATGTGAAATGTCAGAATAATAGCAGAGATAATTATTTATTTCAGCTTATATTTCTTTCATGGGTCAGAAGTTTACATACACTGAATTAGTATTTGGTAGCATTGCCTTTAAATTGTTTAACTTGTGTCAAACGTTTCGGGTAGCCTTCCACAAGCTTCCCACAATAAGTTGGGTGATTTTTGGCCCATTCCTCCTGACAGAGCTGGTGTAACTGAGTCAGGTTTGTAGGCATCCTTGCTCACACACACTTTTTCAGTTCTGCCCACACATTTTCTATAGGATTGAGGTCAGGGCTTTGTGATGACCACTTAAATACCTTGACTTTGTTGTCCTTAAGCCACTTTACACAACTTTGGAAGTATGCTTGGGGTCATTGTCCATTTGGAAGACCCATTTGCGACCAAGCTTTAACTTCCTGACTGATGTCTTGAGATGTTGCTTCAATATATCAACATAATTTTCCTACCTCATGATGTCATTTATTTTGTGAAGTGCACCAGTCCCTCCTGCAGCAAAGCATCTCCACAACATGATGCTGTCACCCCCGTGCTTCAAGGTTGGGATGGTGTTCTTCGGCTTGCAAGCTTCCCCTTTTTGCTCCAAACATAACAATGGTCATTATGGCCAAACAGTTCTATTTTTGTTTCATCAGACCAGAGGACATTTCACCAAAAAGTACGATCTGGCAAACCGTAGTCTGGCTTTTTTATGGCGGTTTTGGAGCAGTGGCTTCTTCCTTGCTGAGCGGCCTTTCAGGTTATGTCGATATAGGAATCGTTTTACTATGGATATAGATACTTTTGTACCTGTTTCCTCCAGCATCTTCACAAGGTCCTTTTGTCACGTTCCTGACCTATTTCTGTTAGTTTGTTATGTGTGTTAGTTGGTCAGGACGTGAGGTTGGGTGGGCATTCTATGTTTTCTGTTTCTGTGTTGGTTTTGGGTTGCCTGGTATGGCTCTTAATTAGAGGCAGGTGTTTGGCGTTCCTCTAATTAAGAGTCATATTTAGGTAGGCGTTGTCACAGTGTTCGTTGTGGGTGATTGTCTTCCGTGTCTGTGTAATTGTTTGCATCACGCGGGACTGTTTACGGTTTGTTCGGTTTGTGTAGCCTATGTTCCTATTCGTGCGTTTTTCTTGTTTTATGTAAGTACGTCGTCTAGGTCTGTCTACACCGTTTGTTGTTTTTTGTTAGTTTAGTCAAGTTCGTGTTTCGTTAATAAAATATGTCTTTTCACTACGCTGCGCCTTGGTTCCCTCAATACTCCTCCTCTTCAGATGAAGAGGAGGAGGACTGCCGTTACAGAATCACCCACCAAGAATCCAGAACCAAACAGCGTAATTTGGAGCAACGGGGAAGTATACAGGACTTGTGGAGTTGGGAGCAAATATTTAACGGAGAAGGACCATGGGCTAAAGTGAATCACCGTCCATGGGAACAGCTGGAGGCAGCTCGGAGAGTGGAGGAAAAGAGAGAGAGGAACCGGAGTTATGAGGGAACTCGTCTTGCACGGAAGCCCAAAAAGCCCGTGAGTAACACCCAAAAATTTCTTGGGGGGGGGGGCTAAGAGGTAGTGGGCCAAGGGCAGGTAGGAGACCTGCGCCCACTTCCCAGGCTTACCGTGGAGAGCGGGAGTACGGGCAGGCGCCGTGTTACGCAGTAGAGCGCAAGGTGTCTCCTGTACGAGTGCATAGCCCGGTGCGGGTTATTCCACCTCCCCGCACTGGTAGGGCTAGATTGGGCATTGAGCCAGGTGTCATGAGGCCGGCTCAACGCGTCTGGTCTCCAGTGCGTCTCCTCGGGCCGGCATACATGGCACCTGCCTTACGCATGGTTTCCCCGGTTCGCCTACATAGGCCGGTGCGGGTTATTCCACCTCCCCGCACTGGTCGGGCGACCGGGAGCATTCAACCAGGTAAGGTTGGGCAGGCTCAATGCTCAAGAGAGCCAGTACGCCTGCACTGTCCGGTATTTCCGGCGCCACCTCCCCGCCCCAGCCTAGTACCTACAGTGCCTACACTACGCACTAGGCTACCAGTGCGTTTCCAGAGCCCTGTTCCTCCTCCACGCACTCTCCCTGTAGTGCGTGTATCCAGTTCGGTGCCTCCAGTTCCGGCACCACGCACTAAGCCTCCTGTGCGTCTCCAGAGCCCTGTACACACTGTTTCTTCTCCCCCTACTAATCCTGATGTGCTTGCCCTCAGCCCGGTGTCACCAGTGCCGGTACCACGCACCAGGTATAGAGTGGGCTTTGAGAGTCCAGTGTGCCCTGTCCCTGCTCCCCGCACTAGTATGAAGGTGCGTGTCCTTAGCCCGGTGCCTCCAGTTCCGGCACCACGCACCAAGTCTACAGTGCGCCTTATCCGGCCAGAGCCATCCGTCTCCCCAGCGCCATCTGAGCCATCCGTCTCCCCAGCGCCATCTGAGTCATCCGTCTCCCCAGCGCCATCTGAGCCATCCGTCTCCCCAGCGCCGTCTGAGCCATCCGTCTGTAATGAGCCTGCAAAGCCGCCCGTCTGCCATGAGCCTGCAAAGCCGCCCGTCTGCCATGAGCCTACAGAGCCGTCCGCCAGACAGGAGCCGCTAGAGCCGCCCGCCAGACAGGAGCCGCTAGAGCCGTCCGTCAGACAGGATCTGCCAGAGCCGCCAACCAGACATAATCTGCCAGAGCCGCCAACCAGACAGGATCTGCCAGAGCCGCCAACCAGACAGGATCTGCCAGAGCCGCCAACCAGACAGGATCTGCCAGAGCCGCCAGCGAGCCATGAGCGTCGAGAGCCGTCAGCCTGCCATGAGCGTCGAGAGCCGTCAGCCAGCCATGAGCGTCGAGAGCCGTCAGCCAGCCATGAGCGTCGAGAGCCGTCAGCCAGCCATGAGCGTCGAGAGCCGTCAGCCAGCCATGAGCGTCGAGAACCGTCAGCCAGCCATGAGCGTCGAGAGCCGTCAGCCAGCCATGAGCGTCGAGAGCCGTCAGCCAGCCATGAGCGTCGAGAGCCGTCAGCCTGCCATGAGCGTCCAGATTCGTCAGTCAGCCATGAGCTGCCCTTCAGCCAGAAACGGCTATATACCCAGAACTGCCCCTCAGTCCAGAGCTGTCTCTCTGTCCGGAGCTGCCTTTCAGTCCGGAGTTGCCCTTCTATCAGGATCTCCCTCTCTATCTTGATCTACCTCTTTATTCTGATCTATCCCTCTGTCTTGTGCTATCCCTCTGTCTTGATCTATCTCTCTGTCCCGGTGCTGTCCCTGTCATTGATGTTACTAAGGGGATTTTGTGGGGGTAAAATGAGGGTGGACATTCTTAGGGGGAGATGGAGGCTAGGATGGATTATGGTGGGGTGGGGACCTCGCCCGGAGCCTGAGCCACCAACGTGGTCAGATGCCCACCCAGACCCTCCCCTAGACTTTGTGCTGGTGCGCCCGGAGTTCGCACCTTATGGGGGGGGGGTTATGTCACGTTCCTGACCTATTTCTGTTAGTTTGTTATGTGTGTTAGTTGGTCAGGACGTGAGGTTGGGTGGGCATTCTATGTTTTCTGTTTCTGTGTTGGTTTTGGGTTGCCTGGTATGGCTCTTAATTAGAGGCAGGTGTTTGGCGTTCCTCTAATTAAGAGTCATATTTAGGTAGGCGTTGTCACAGTGTTCGTTGTGGGTGATTGTCTTCCGTGTCTGTGTACACGTGTCTGTGTACCCGTGTCTGTTTACGGTTTGTTCGGTTTGTGTAGCCTATGTTCCTATTCGTGCGTTTTTCTTGTTTTATGTAAGTACGTCGTCTAGGTCTGTCTACACCGTTTGTTGTTTTTTGTTAGTTTAGTCAAGTTCGTGTTTCGTTAATAAAATATGTCTTTTCACTACGCTGCGCCTTGGTTCCCTCAATACTCCTCCTCTTCAGATGAAGAGGAGGAGGACTGCCGTTACACCTTTGCTGTTGTTCTGGGATTGATTTGCACTTTCCGCACCAGAGTACGTTCATCTCTAAGAGACAGAACGCGGCTCCTTCCTGAGCAGTATGACGGCTGTTTATACTTGTGTACTATTGTTTGTACAGATGAACGTGGTACCTTCAGGCATTTGGAAATTGCTCCCAGGGGTGAACCAGACTTTTTTTTATGATGTCTTGGCTCATTTCTTTTGATTTTGCCATGATGTCAAGCAAAGAGGCACTGAGTTTGAAGGTAGGCCTTGAAATACATCCACATGTACACCTCCAATTGACTCAAATGATGTCAATTAGCCTAACAGAAGCTTCTAAAGCCATGACATACTTTTCTGGAATTTTCCAAGCTGTTTAAAACTTAGTGTATGTAAACTCCTGAGCCACTGGAATTGTGATACAGTGAATTATAAGTTAAATAATCTGTCTGTAAACAATTGTTGGAAAAATTACTTGTGTCATGCAGAAAGTAGATGTCCTAACCGACTTGCCAAAACTATAGTTTGTTAACAAGAAATGTGTGGAGTGGTTGAAAAACAAGTTTTAATGACTCCAACCTAAGTGTATGTAAACTTCCGATTTCAACTGTAATTACGTATATAGAGCTATTTCGTTTGTTGTTTTTTTATTACCATTTTCATTATCTAATTTCCCTTAGTCCTGCATGTTGGAGCTCAGTGCCTAAGATGTACACTGTACCCTGCAGTCACACCTGCAACCCTGTACATGTGACTATTAAACACTGTACCCTGCAGTCACACCTGCAACCCTGTACATGTGACTATTAAACACTGTACCCTGCAGTCACACCTGCAACCCTGTACATGTGACTATGAAACACTGCACCCTGCAGTCACACCTGCAACCCTGTACATGTGACTATTAAACACTGTACCCTGCAATCTCCCCTGCAAATGTGACTATTAAACACTGTACCCTGCAATCTCCCCTGCAAATGTGACTATTAAACACTGTACCCTGCAATCTCCCCTGCAACCCTGTACATGTGACTATTAAACACTGTACCCTACAGTCACACCTGCAACCCTGTACATGTGACTATTAAACACTGTACCCTGCAATCTCCCCTGCAACCCTGTACATGTGACTATTAAACACTGTACCCTGCAATCTCCCCTGCAACCCAGTACATGTGACTATTAAACACTGTACCCTGCAATCTCCCCTGCAACCCTGTACATGTGACTATTAAACACTGTACCCTGCAATCTCCCCTGCAACCCTGTACATGTGACTATTAAACACTGTACCCTGCAATCTCCCCTGCAACCCTGTACATGTGACTATTAAACACTGTACCCTGCAGTCTCCCCTGCAACCCAGTACATGTGACTATTAAACACTAAATCTGAATGTGAAAGGTTGGTAGGTGCACACGGCACTTTGAACAAGTTCAGCCATGCAAAATTATATTTAAAAAAAACTTTCTACGGGACTTTTCAACTCAATCAAATCCAAACAGGAGAAGAGAGAGGGTTGAGGTTGGTTTGTGTTGAACACATGTAAAACGAAAGGAAGAGGAGACTGAAGAGTCTTCCCAAAAAGGCCGATAGTTGCCTTGGGGGTGACAAGGTGACGCAGCAGGTTGGTCTGGCGTGCTTTGATTCCCCCTCTGCTCTCCTTTGAAGGGTTCACATCAGATCTCGTTCGCATCCTGTGCGAACGCAGTAGAGCTTCCAACTAGCCCCCCTGGGGGACCAGTGGACCGCATCGCCAATGCAGGGAGGGGGTGAAAGGAAAGCAAAAAAACAAGCCTCTGATCGCCTTTATGAAGACAGTGTCTTGGAGATGAAAGGCAGAATACCAAGAACTAGGCCTCCTCAAACTCCACACTCACAAACAACTTCCCCCAAAAAGTACGGACGGAAATCCGAAATAAAAGTTGAACAGTGGTCAGTGCTTGGAGATGAGGGCGTAACTAGTGTGAAGTAAGACACATGTATAGGTTTCTAGACAGTGTGAGGTAAGACACATATAGGTTTCTAGACAGTGTGAGGTAAGACACATATAGGTTTCTAGATAGTGTGAGGTAAGACACGTATAGGTTTCTAGACAGTGTGAGGTAAGACACGTATATGTTTCTAGAGAGTGTGAGGTAAGACACATATAGGTTTCTAGAGAGTGTGAGGTAAGACACATATAGGTTTCTAGACAGTGTAAGGTAAGACACGTATAGGTTTCTAGACAGTGTGAGGTAAGACACGTATAGGTTTCTAGAGAGTGAGGTAAGACACATATAGGTTTCTAGACAGTGAGGTAAGACACGTATAGGTTTCTAGAGAGTGTGAGGTCAATCAATCAATCAAGTTTATTTTATATAGCCCTTCCTACATCAGCTAATATCTCGAAGTGCTGTACAGAGACCCAGCCTAAAACCCCAAACAGCTAGAATGCAGGTGTAGAAGCACGGTGGCTAGGAAAAACTCCCTAGAAAGGCCAAAACCCAGGAAGAAACCTAGAGAGGAACCAGGCTATGAGGGGTGGCCAGTCCTCTTCTGGCTGTGCCGGGTGGAGATTATAACAGAACTATGCAATGATGTTCAAAAATGTTCATAAGTGACAAGCATGGTCAAATAATAATCATGGATAATTTTCAGTTGGCTTTTCATAGCCGATCATTAAGAGTTGAAAAACAACAGGTCTGGGACAGGTGTGGGTTCCATAACGGCAGGCAGAACAGCTGAAACCGGAACAGCAGTAAGGCCAGGCGGACTGGGGACAGCAAGGAGCCACCACGCCCGGCAGTCCCGACGTATGGTCCCAGGGCTCAGGTCCTCCAATACGTGGGTAAAACTGGGTAAAAGGGTAAAACTAACCTGTCACACGACGGTCTAACACAGCTCACGTTCCCTATTAGTGGGTGAACACTCCAACGCTTGGTGAATTCTGCTTCACAATGATAGGAAGAGCCGACATCGAAGGAGGTAAGACACATATAGGTTTCTAGACAGTGTGAGGTAAGACACGTATAGGTTTCTAGACAGTGTGATCTAAGACACGTATAGGTTTCTAGAGAGTGTGAGGTAAGACACATATAGGTTTCTAGACAGTGAGGTAAGACACGTATAGGTTTCTAGACAGTGTGAGGTAAGACACGTATAGGTTTCTAGAGAGTGTGAGGTAAGACACATATAGGTTTCTAGACAGTGTGAGGTAAGACACGTATAGGTTTCTAGACAGTGTGAGGTAAGACACGTATAGGTTTCTAGACAGTGTGAGGTAAGACACGTATAGGTTTCTAGAGAGTGTGAGGTAAGACACGTATAGGTTTCTAGAGAGTGTGAGGTAAGACACGTATAGGTTTCTAGACAGTGTGAGGTAAGACACGTATAGGTTTCTAGACAGTGTGAGGTAAGACACATATAGGTTTCTAGAGAGTGTGAGGTAAGACACGTATAGGTTTCTAGACATTGTGAGGTAAGACACATATAGGTTTCTAGAGAGTGTGAGGTAAGACACGTATAGGTTTCTAGACAGTGTGAGGTAAGACACGTATAGGTTTCTAGATAGTGTGATCTAAGACACGTATAGGTTTCTAGACAGTGTGAGGTAAGACACATGTATAGGTTTCTAGAGAGTGTGAGGTAAGATACGTATAGGTTTCTAGAGAGTGTGAGGTAAGACAAGTATAGGTTTCTAGACAGTGTGAGGTAAGATACGTATAGGTTTCTAGAGAGTGTGAGGTAAGATACGTATAGGTTTCTAGAGAGTGTGAGGTAAGACACGTATAGGTTTCTAGACAGTGTGAGGTAAGACACGTACAGGTTTCTAGACAGTGAGGTAAGACACGTATAGGTTTCTAGACAGTGAGGTAAGACACGTATAGGTTTCTAGACAGTGCATCTCTTATGGTTGACAGTTATTCCTCTTCTGTTTTTTCCTCTAGTGTTATAAGTTCATTATCACAGCATTATCAGGCAGCATCTTCATGTCAAAATCAGGGCCCGTATTCATAAAGCCTCTTAGTGTAGGAGTGCTGGTCTAGGATCAGATTCCCCCCTGTCCACATCATCTTATTCATTGTGATCTAAAAGGCTAAACTGGTCCTTTATCACTCCTATTCTGAAACCCTTTGTGAATACGTACTCTCATACAAACAGCGATCCACTTACCTTGAATGAATATCCCTCCTATCATGACAGGAATGAGTTTGCAGCACTTGAAGATGACCTGTGTAGGATAATTCAAGTAACCCAGTGAGGTGTTTGATAGGCCCATGGTCCCCACCGTTAGAAATGCTATGATCATGTATGTCTTCCCTGGTATTCTGCAAAGAGAAAAGGAGCAATTAGCCTTGTGGGATGCCATCAAAAACAAAAGGTTTTCTAGCAAAACAAAACAAAGTGTTGTTGATATAGAGAGGTCTTGTGAGAGATCACAGGTCATATTCTTTGGCGTTATAAGGCACATAGCTAATTAACATAATATGTATAGTTAACGGGATAGAGACTGATCATCATTCTATGATTAAGTAAATCTGTTTTTATAGTGCTTAAACACCATTAACCATGAAATAGGCTAGTCCGTTTATGGACGTTATTCTCGGGGAAAGTCCTACTTTTGGATTCCCGTCTTTGTTGGTGAACACCGTCCTACTTTTGTTTGCTGAAGCGCAGAGGCTTAATGGAACTCAATTCTCTTGCATTTCCTTGTTTACCTTCTCCGTTTGTCCTGTGTGAGCTGCAATTCCACCAGTCCAAACGGGGAGTAGAACCCAAACTGTACAAGGCTGAGGTACCATCCAAAGGGCTTGAAACCCTCCATGGAAAATATTAGCCCCTGAAAAAACAGACAAACAAATTTTGCTAAGTCTCTTTTCAGGCTTACTGTGAGGTAAATTATTAATTTTCCTGTGGATTTTCATAGAATCCTTAGTGAGGCTTGGTGATAAAGTACTTTGCATGTGGCAACCACCAATTGTACAGGTGAATCGATTGATTAATCAAATGCATTTTTATAAAGCCTTTTTACATGAACAGCTTTAACTAAGGGCTTTATAGACACCTGGCCTCCACAGGGGAACAAGCACAACAGAAGTGAAAGCACAGTTTCCATGAAAACCCCCTAGAAGGAAGGAACCTAGAAACTAAACTAATCTCCTCTTATGACTATACCAGGTTGAGATTAAGAGTACACGTGACCATTCAGGCTAGAGTGAAGAATGTGACAAAGTTATCATGCTCTTGCAATATAACACTACCTAAAACACACTTCTTCAAAAAAGCGTGGATATTGGAACAGAGCCTCTGGCTCATAGCTTAGCGGACATCCGCCACAAACAAATTAGTCAGGGTCAGGCTGGGGTGTAATCACTCGTGCACACTGTTGCAAAAACAATCTCAACGGAAAATGTTTTGCAACGAAAACTAGTTTCAGGTAGGTCCCTCGCCGATTGCTTCTGCTTGATTCCTAGTGAATACACCTCAGCTTACCTGTAGGTAGCCATAGAGGAGGTGAAAGAGGAAGATGCCCACAGTGCAGATGCCGAACTGGGTAGCTGTGTTGAAGCTGCTCAGGTTAATGCCCAGCACTCTCAGCTCCTCCACAGACTTGATGTGCGGAGACATCGTGACCTCACTGGACGACGGAATGGTGATAGACAGATGCTTCCGGGCGTTGTTGTAGTTCATCGGGCCGAATTTGTCACTCATGGTGTCTGGGGGCTGGAGATCAAAGACAGGAACAAGGCAGTTTCATTACTTATGTTGCGAAAGATGCGACTGTCACAGACTACCGTAAAACTTCAATTAAATGCAGTCTCAAATAGCCTGCCTGTCCCTTTTAATAGCTGGGCAACAGCACACATTTCAGCAAATAAACACCTGGCTATTAATTGAAATTTGATGGTTTAAATTGAGGGTGGGAAGATTAAGAAGTTGTCTGTGTACTCGCATGCTTAGATAGTAGGCAACATCGTATTAGGAATCACTGACACACATTGTCAATTCAGAACTGGCATAGCTAGCTAGCTAGAGAACTTACCTGTAACAATCAAGGACAGCAACAGTGCAATTATCATTGATCTGATTTCCGTGGGAGTCTCTGGATTTGACTATTCCAGATGTGCAGCACTACTAAGCCAGCTAGCTAGCTATATGATTGAGTACGCCAATGATTCATTGCTAGCTAATAAGATAGTAATCTAGCTACAATACATCACCAAAGTATGTGGACACCCCTTCAAATTTGTGGATTCGGCTATTTCAGCCACACCCGTTGTTGACAGGTGTATAAAATCAAGCACACAGCTATGCAATCTCCAAAGGACGATGATACGAGACAGAGAGGGGCTGGAGTAAGATGAGGAAGCGGACTGGTGTGAATTGTATTGGAAGGTCGGAAGGCCCAGTTGTGTTGTTGTAGGCACGTTATTGGGGACATGAGCAGAACTCCAGAAGGGGAAAATGGAGTCCCTAGAGAAAGAAAGTACAAGATGGGTGTCAGGGATGAAGTGGTAGTATTATCATAAGGAGATGTGTACTTGGAAAACGGAGAAGGAATGGAGGGAAAAAGAGAGGGAGAAGAGGTCTAAGAGAGTGAGGGAAGAAGAGGGTGAGCTTGATAAAAAGGGAGATGGTTTGTCAAAGAAGAATGGTAGAAAGTGTAAGCAGAGGGAGCTGATGACAGGAGGAGAAATGGCAGTGAATGAGGGTGAAGTATCGGAGGTGGTAGGTGCGGTAAAGTTATCGGAGACCGAGGTATGCACCGAGGATCAGGATGAAGAAGAGTGTGACAGTAGGAGTGAAGTTTATGGAGAAAGTGGACTCTTGCCTTTTGGCTGATCCATTTGTGGTTTTACGGTGGGTGAAAAAAGAGTTGGGTCATGTGGAATCGGTGAGGGTAACTAGAGGGGGTCTAGTGATAACTGTTTGTATTTCAGTTGGGCAGAGGAAGAATGCTCTCGAAGTAAAACGAATGGGGGCAAGAAAAGTGAATAGTTTCCTTCTCAAGAAAATGGCACCAATGAAAGGAGTGATAACTGGGGTAGCAGTAGATATGAACGTTGACTAGCTGAGGACAAAGATTCCCGGTGTGTGTGATGCTAGTCGTTTGATGCGACGCAGACAGTGTGGCGAGAGCGGGGAAACAGAAGAGTCAATGTCTGTTCTTTTTGAGTTATGAAGTTGAGTCTTTGCCTGACAAAGTGAAGTTAGGATATAGAAGTTATCCTGTATGAGCGTATGTGCCGAACACATTGAGATGTTACAGGTGTCAAGCTTATGGGCATGTGGCAGCAGTGTGTAGGAGGGAGGGTCCAAGGTGGGAGAAATGTGCAGAAGGGCACGAGACAAAGGAATGTGTAGTATTGGGGAAAGAAGTGGAATGTGTTAATTGTAGGGGTGCCCATGGAGCTGGGGATCAGAAATGTCCTATGCGAGAGAGGCAGGTTGATATTTCCAGGGTTAGAGTAGAGCCGAAGTTGTCATATGCTGAGGCAGTGAAGAAAGTAGAGGAAGATGGCTTAAGGGGGAGGAGTGGTGAGAGTAGTAGAGATATACCAGTACAGAGGGATAGGCCAAAAAGTGATTTTTAGCATTTATAGCAATGGTAATTAATCGTACTGCAGGGATGGATCGGAAGTCTCAGAAAATTGAGTTTGTGGTGGCAGCTAGAGAGTTATTTGGGTGTGCGAGACTTGACGGCAGAAGAGTTACAGGATGTGTTAAGTGGTGATGTCTCATCCTTTCAGGGTGATGGTATCAGGTAGAAATAAATACATTTAATTAGTGGAGTAGGGGGATGTTCATTTATTTTATACAATTTTGAAATGAGTGAGTATAGTGCTAGATGGTCGGGTATTTATTTAGTAAATTTTTCTTTTTCAAGTAAAGTACAAGGGAGTTGTACTCCAGTCTAGTAGGTGGCGGTAATACAACACATTGGATGCCAACTGCCGTTAAACCTCATAGAAGATGAAGCAATCTCCATAGACAAACATTGGCAGTAGACTGGCCTTACTGATGAGCTCAGTTACTTTCAACATGGCACCATCATAGGACGCCACCTTTCCAACAAGTCAATTGGTCAAATGTATGCCCTGGTCAACTGTAAGTGCTGTTTTTGTAGAGTGAAAACGTTTAGGAGCAACAATGGCTCAGTTGCGAAGTGGCAGGTCACACAAGCTCACATCTGTCCTTGGTTGCAACACTCACTACCGAGTTCAAAACTGCCTCTGGAAGCAATGTCAGCTGTTTGTTGGGAACTTTATGCCTAAGCATTGGGGCGCTACCTGCCCCAATGCATAGTGCCAACTGTAAAGTTTGGTGGAAGAGGAGTAATGGTCTGGGGCTGTTTTTCATGGTTTGGGCTAGGCTTCACTTAGTTCCAGTGAAGGGAAATCTTAACACTAGAGCATACAATGACATTCTAGATGATTATGTGCTTCCAACCTTGTGGCAACAGTTTGGGGAAGGCCCTTTCCTGTTTCAGCACGACAATGCCCCCGCGAACAAAGCGAGGTCCATAAAGAAATTCTTTGTCGAGATCAATGGGGAAGAACTTGACTGGCCTGCACAGAGCCCTGACCTCAACCCCATCGAACACCTTTGGGTTGAATTGGAACGCCGACTGTGAACCAGGCCTAATCGCCCCTCTCACTAATGCTCTTGTGACTGAATGGAAGAAAGTCCCCTAAGCAATGTTCCAACATCTAGTGGAAAACCTTCCCAGAAGAGTAGAGGCTGTTATAGCAGCAATAGGGGGGATCAACTCCATATTAATGCCCATGATTTTGGAATGAGATGTTCGACGAACAGGTGTCCACATACTTTCGTCATGTAATGTTAGTGTCCTTAGTTAGCTAGCTAAGCACTGCAGTGAGCTGTGTGGCAAATCCTTAAACGACCACAAAATACAATGACATACATTCTGACCTGCCTTATTACCAGCAGTGCTGTTATTTCGCAATTCAAAATAAAAATGTGCTAACTTCTTTGCATGCTTAGAAAGTTGCTTTTTCTGAAAAATGTATTGTAATGACCTGACTAGATCATAAAAGAACAATTGTCCAGACAGAGGATTGAGTTTACGAATTGACGGTTTATTAAACCAACTTTACACAGGCTACTCTTTGGCCGTAGCCCACGCCAAATAAATGAAAGATAACGACAAGCCAATCGTGACCTTCTCTTGTGAAGGCCAGACGTAAGAGAGAGAACAAAGGCTGAACCTGGTCTTAACTTCCAATGCTCCACCCCCTGCCCAACCCCCCTCCACGCCACTCCGCCAACCGCCACGATGCCCGGCATCAGAACATTCCAGGCATTCCCGTGATTGGCCGATAGCAGGTTGATTGGCATGTCGGACCCCGTGAACACTGGGTACTGGTCAGTACAACACAACCACCTACTAGCCTAACACATAACACACAGCTGTCTGTGCGGGTCGCTACACAGCCCCCCCACCACAAAGTCCCTCGTCCCCGAGGGAACAAACAAAGTCTCTGAAGCGACCTGGAGGTCTCCTTTGTCTGCGTGGCCGTGATGGTCGCAGAGTGCCCCTCTGGGAACCAGGGGATGAAGGCAGGGATATGGGGGACAAGGAAGCGGGAACGGGTAATACAGTCCGTGGCTCTGGGGAACCACGCGGTGACACAGGGGGGGAGACAGGGGGAGTGGGCTGTCTGGAGCCTTGTCTGCGGCACCTGGGGGTGGGTGCCTGGAGAATGTCATTGCCAGAGAGGGGAATTGTGGGGGTCCCTGGGGTTTGGGGAGAAGAGGCCCCTCTGTATGGGGCTAACCTGCCCCGGTGCAGTGTCACCTTTCTCCCCCTGGGAGGAAGCTGCACCCGGTAAACAACCTCCCCTACCCTCTCCAGCACACTGCAGGGCCCCACCCAGTAGCTGTCCAACTTGGGGCAGCTGCCTTTTTACCTTAGGGGGCTGTAGACCCAGACCAGCTCCCCAGCCACAAAGTGCCTTCCCCGGGTGTGCACGTCATAGTTCCTCTTCTGCCTCACACCTGCATTCACCAGCTGCTCTCTGGCGAAAGTGTGGGCTGTCTCCAGGCGGTCCTGGAGTCTCCGGGCATACTCCGGCCCCGGGGGAACAGGAGGGCTATCCAGGGGCCGACCAAACGCCATCTCCGCTGGGGTGCGGATCTCTCTCCCCAGCATGAGGAGGGCAGGCGTGCAGGAGGTGGAGTATTGAACAGCAGAGCGGCATGCCATGAGGACCATAGGCAGGTGCTTGTCCAAGTCACGCTGATGTTTGGAAGAGACGATGGCCAGCTGTTGTCCAAGCGTTTTGTTGAAGTGCTCCACAAGGCCATCACTTTGAGGATGGAGAGGGTAACTATTTCCAAAGTTGTCGCTATAAATAAGGTGTTCTTAGTCAATTTACCTAGTAAAATACGGATTTATTTAAAAAACTACACCAGAGCAGGTGAGAAGTGAAATGCAGAGAGGCATAGAGAAACTACATTCGTAGTCTAATCAGTCGGTGCAAAGCAGAAAAAACATGTTTTATTTTTGTTCACATCACAGATTGTAGTCTTGACTGTATTGATAAGTTTGGTCCTACCTTGTCCAGTGCCAGAAGATCCATAACTTCTTATTTCATTACTTTGTGCACACAATGGTCATCTTTCGTGTCTGGAAACAATTGCTGTAACTAAATCTGCAAACAGCAGAACCTGTCCTACCAGACTGTCTACCTTAGAAGGGGGCTGCGTGAAAAGATGCCTATTTATATTATACATTCCTTTCTTGTTGTATGTTTACTTCTTCATTTGTTTTTTGCAATTCAACAAATGGTGAATTCTGAGCTCACTGAACATAATTGACAAGAAGGCCAGATAGAACATGAATTTATTGATTTTATCCTTACCTACTAAATGCACATTTTGCTGTTTTTCAGATTCAATTACAGAAGCAATACCAGAGAGGTGAAACTTTGACATATCCCTTGTCTGACCAAGAAGGACCAATCCTGTCCTGTGTTTGATGTTGACACTCCTCAAGGCCTTTACAGCTCACGGAATGATTCCCTCTTTCCCTCATCTCTCCTCACCCCAAGCTATGCTGTATCCCTCTGCCCTCTCTCCATCCCTCCTCCTTCCTTCCTTCCCTCCCTCACCCCAGCCCTTGCTGTATCCCTCCCTCCCCTCCTCCCTCCATCCACCCTTCATCCCTCCCTCCATCCAGCCCTTACTGCATCTCTCCACCCTCCCCCATCCCTCCTCCCTTTCTTTCCCAGCCACCCAAGCCGACCTGGGCCTCTCTCTCCATCCACACAGGAGGTTAATTCACTCTAGGATGGCATTATTTCCTCCTAGCTCTTTGACAATATAAAAATTCAGAGTGGACAGCTCTATCCCTCTTCCATCTCAGATTTGATTGTAATGGTATTGCCTTTTGTCCCTAGGGGGCCCCGTGCCGCCTCGGCCGGGGCTTTATGACACTAAATAGCAAGGCTACAATTTTTCCATCTATTCAAAAAGTTCTGTTAATAACTCATTTTGAATGAGACTTGGGTGCTGCCTGGCTGGCCACTCCCGCCAGGTCCCTTACCACCCACCACTCACAGGTCACCTCCTAGACCTAGAAAGTGCCTAAGCGCTGAATGCAAGGGGTTAATTAAATGTCTCTGAATTTATGAGTCCCCTTCCTGTTACACTGCACTCCAATTGACACAAATGTCATATTTACAGCCTGGCTGTAAAAAAGTATTCAGTATTGCACAGTATAGTCTGCATGGGGCTGCCCACTTTCTTTTCCCATCAAACTTTACAAGTGTACCCATTCATCAAAAACAATGGATTTATATAAAACCCATTTCCTCCCCATAAGATCCTATTAAATAATAAAATAATTATTGATTGATTATTCGAAAAGATACACAGTGGTGTAATGGCTTTGCACCAGACCACCGGACGGACCTGCCATAAATAAAGGGAAATTACTTCTGAAACAGTCAAATCTGTATTCAATATGTCCCCTTGCAGTGTTGATCACTGAGGCCATTCAATATTTTTGAGGTTCGCATGGGACCTATATGTTCTTGATAGAAAAGACAAAGTACAGAAACGGCATGAAGCTTAATTGCCTTTTCAAATGAGACTGGTTGTGAGGACTACAAAGTGAAGTGAGGACTACAAAGTGAAGTGAGGACTACAAAGTGAAGTGAGGACTACTAAGTGAAGTGAATAAACAAAAATGGAAAATGTATAGTTTTAGTAATTCGTCTATAGGACTAAACTGTTGTGAAGCACCGTTAAAGCAATCAACAGTTACCTAGCAATGATGACTGAAACAGAAATATCCATTGAGTGGGTGGTTTTACAGTATTCAACAAGTGTGCTTAGATGTGTATTTCAAAACCCTAGTATGTGTTGACTACAGTATGTGTTGACTACAGTATGTGTTGACTACAGTATGTGTTGACTACAGCATGTGTTGACTACAGCATGTGTTGACTACAGCATGTGTTGACTACAGTATGTGTTGACTACAGCATGTGTTGACTACAGTATGTGTTGACTACAGCATGTGTTGACTACAGTATGTGTTGACTACAGTATGTGTTGACTACAGTATGTGTTGACTACAGTATGTGTTGACTACAGCATGTGTTGACTACAGTATGTGCTGCAGTCTGAGAGTATGTGTTGACTACAGTATGTGTTGACTACAGTATGTGTTGACTACAGTATGTGTTGACTACAGTATGTGTTGACTACAGCATGTGCTGCAGTCTGAGAGTATGTGTTGACTACAGTATGTGCTGCAGTCTGAGAGTATGTGTTGACTACAGTATGTGTTGACTACAGTATGTGTTGACTACAGTATGTGCTGACTACAGTATGTGCTGACTACAGTATGTGTTGACTACAGCATGTGCTGACTACAGTATGTGTCGACTACAGCATGTGCTGACTACAGTATGTGTTGACTACAGTATGTGTTGACTACAGTATGTGTTGACTACAGTATGTGTTGACTACAGTATGTTCTGACTACAGTATGTGTTGACTACAGTATGTGTTGACTACAGTATGTGCTGACTACAGTATGTGTTGACTACAGCATGTGCTGACTACAGTATGTGTTGACTACAGTATGTGCTGACTACAGTATGTGTTGACTACAGTATGGGTTGACTACAGTATGTGTTGACTACAGTATGTGCTGACTACAGTATGTGTTGACTACAGTATGACCAAAGCATGTGTTGACTACAGTATGTGTTGACTACAGTATGTGTTGACTACAGTATGTGTTGACTACAGTATGTGTTGACTACAGTATGTGTTGACTACAGTATGTGTTGACTACAGTATGTGTTGACTACAGTATGTGTCGACTACAGCATGTGCTGCAGTCTGAGAGTATGTGTTGACTACAGTATGTGTTGACTACAGTATGTGTTGACTACAGTATGTGCTGACTACAGTATGTGTTGACTACAGCATGTGTTGACTACAGTATGTGTTGACTACAGTATGTGTTGACTACAGTATGTGTTGACTACAGCATGTGCTGACTACAGTATGTGTTGACTACAGTATGACCAAAGCATGTGTTGACTACAGTATGTGTTGACTACAGTATGTGTTGACTACAGTATGTGTTGACTACAGTATGTGTTGACTACAGTATGTGTTGACTACAGTATGTGTTGACTACAGCATGTGCTGCAGTCTGAGAGTATGTGTTGACTACAGTATGTGTTGACTACAGTATGTGCTGACTACAGTATGTGTTGACTACAGTATGTGTTGACTACAGTATGTGTTGACTACAGTATGTGTTGACTACAGTATGTGTTGACTACAGTATGTGCTGCAGTCTGAGAGTTTCCCAGCACCTTCCCTTGATGACCTATGTTTCACCCACAACCCACTTTCCTGAGATTAAAAAGAAAATTGACCCATATATCCTTACACACAACCTACAACTCAAAGTTCCACCTTCAAAATGGAAAATTCCAGAAGAAAATGACACTGGCGCTTGTCTTATCAAAAACAATCCCTAAATGTATTTTGTCATAAAAACCCTTATCTTTTGCGAACAAGGGGGGAATGGACCTTTCCAAAAGGATCGAGGAACGCTATAATGTCACCCAATCCTATATAACATTGAGGGTTTCTTAAAAACCCATTTGAGTTTGCTTTTTGCACAGGCTAAAGCCTGTTGTCTCTGTTGTCTCTTTCCTGGGCTAGTCTGAAGCCTCTTGCATGCTATGGAAAACAGATGCTATCTCCGCTATATTACTTCTCAAAGCACTCATATCCTCTCTCATGTTATTTTCTTTGATCTGCTAGGCTTGCTGGTCTCACAATTTATTTATTTATTTTATTTTTTGGGGCCTTCTCTGCGAGTGACCTTAGAAAAGTACTGTGACGATATTGGTGGGGTTGCGGATGCTTCTCAGAATGTACCTCCTATGTCCTGTTTTGGTAAAAGGAATGTATTGTAAGATCTACTAAGCCATTAAAAGGGCTTTCAAACCGTCTTCCTGTGTATTCAAGTGAATGTTTTCCTTAGGATTATCGTGAACAGAACAAGTGTTGACTATAGTATGTGTTGACTATATTATGTGTTGACTACAGTATGACCAAAGCATGTGTTGACTACAGCATGTGTTGACTTCAGTATGTGTTGACTTCAGTATGTGTTGACTACAGTATGTGTTGACCACAGTATGTGTTGACTTCAGTATGTGTTGACTACAGTATGTGCTGACTACAGCATGTGTTGACTTCAGTATGTGTTGACTTCAGTATGTGTTGACTACAGTATGTGCTGACTACATTATGTGTTGACTACAGTATGACCAAAGCATGTGTTGACTACAGTATGTGTTGACTACAGTATGTGTTGACTACAGTATGTGCTGACTACAGTATGACCAAAGCATGTGTTGACTACAGTATGTGCTGACTACAGTATGTGTTGACTACAGTATGTGCTGACTACAGTATGTGTTGACTACAGTATGACCAAAGCATGTGTTGACTACAGTGTGTGTTGACTACAGTATGTGTTGACTACAGTATGTGCTGACTACAGTATGTGCTGACTACAGTGTGTGTTGACTACAGTATGTGTTGACTACAGTATGACCAAAGCATGTGTTGACTACAGTATGTGGTGACTACAGTATGTGTTGACTACAGTATGACCAAAGCATGTGCTGACTACAGTATGTGTTGACTACAGTATGTGTTGACTACAGTATGTGTTGACTACAGTATGTCCTGACTACAGTATGACCAAAGTAAGTCCAGACAATGCATATCAATTATCTAATTTGACAGCTGATGTAACGTAACCTATTAACTGATTATATTTCTAACTAAGAGCTAAACCATTTGAACATCTCTTTGGATTTATGTGAAATACTTTGAGACTGCTTCCACTGCACTTTAGGCAACAGGTTGGTAACAATAATTTCTCACCATATATGCTTTACCTCAATACATAACATTAAATATACAGTATTAAAAATAGTAAACCAATGAGGGAATAGAACCTAGTATACTACTACACACTCAAACTCCAGAAGGAAAAGGAAGCTTTTGTTTTCTTGTTCGTGTGCAGCCAGGAGGGGGAAGCATACCTCTTTGCAAATCGGACCAAAAGAGAAGAAAAGTAAATGTAATTAAACATACAATTTTCTCAGGAACGGTGTCTGCTTATCCAATCTGAAAATACGCGTTTCCTTCTAATACATAGAGACAGAAAAAAATTGTGTTTGTTGTCTTCTCAGAGCGTCTGTAAATGACATGCATGTTTCAGTGCGCATTAATTTAACCTGAGCCCTGCATATATAGGAAAGGGATTGGGAAACAAATTATGTAGTGTCATTTAATTAAGAGTTTTGCTTTGAGCAATAATACTGTTTTCCACATAACCTTTAACTACTTAATGGATGTGAGAAGCTATTACCTTTCAAGATTTCAGTTTTTAATTATTTTGAATATTGCCAGAGATATGAAATGTCAATCAAAATGGGGATTATTGCAATTTTTGTCTTTGTACGTTGTGCACTCAAGGACAGAATAATACAAAGCCTAATGTGTTTACAATTCTAGGGATATGCAACACTTTGCGCCCTCTGACAAATGCCTAAAACACACTACTCAGATTTTTGGCCTACATTTGCTTTTAATTCTCCCATAATTCTCTCATGTGTGTTATGGAGTTAACGATTACAATTAAAGTTTTAGGAATTAACCTAAATTCTGAGCTATGTCATCCATAATATATTTAATAACGTACTATATAGCATATGATGTGTTTAACATACAGTACCACTCAAAAGTTTGGACATACCTACTCATTCAAGGGTTTTTCTTTATTTTGACTGTTTTCAACATTGTAGAATAATAGTGAAGACATCATAACTATGAAATAACACATATGGAATCATGTAGTAACCAAAAAATTGTTAAACAAATCCAAATATATTATATTTGCCTTGATAACAGCTTTGCACACTGTTGGCATTCTCTCAACCAGCTTCATGAGGTAATTACCTGGAATTCATTTCAGTTAACAGGTGTGCCTTGTTAAATTAATTTGTAGAATTTATTTCCTTCTTAATGCATTTGAGCCAATCAACTGTGTTGTGACGTGAGAATATAGGGGTGGTATACAGAAGATATTTGGTAAAAGACCATATTATGTCCATATTATGTCCACCATTTGTTTAACCCTTTCTTTGGTTACTACATGATTCCATATGTGTTATTTCATAGTTTTGATATCTTCGCTATTATTCTACAATGTAGAAAATAGTAAAAATAAAGAAAAACCCTTGAGTAGGTGTGTCCAAACTTTTCACCGGTACTGTATATTGGGATGTTATTACCCCCTGATGCCTCCCATTACCCTTCTCCACCTGCGTCCCACATCTGTGTTCCAGGGATTATCACTCAGCCTGGCACATTTAGGAACGCCTCTAAAGTGGCGGGGAAAGTTAATTTACTTTTCCCAGAGGTCATTGTTGCGTCCGTGGCGACAGGCAAACCCTTGTATGTGACGTCAGGCTCGTTTTAGTGTGGATCTGACTTTAAGTTTGAAAAGGACTGACACATGGGCGTAGTTTTTAGCTGGTATCCCATTCCAGGTGCCAGGACCCCCCCCCCCCCATCGCACAGGGCATCGTGTGATCGTCATTGAAAGCCTCTGTGTGTGTCTCTCTCCCCATCCCATAAACCAGCTAAATGGATTGTGTGGTCAGGAAAAAGAAAATGAGAGAAGAGAATGAAATTACAGACCTGGCTGAGTGCACAAATCATGCATATAATGATTTATGGCTTACCAGAAGAATTCAACACCTGTGGCTCACCGTGGCTGTAATTGCATGTGATGCACCAGATATCAAGATGTTTGTCTTTGCAATGGCGAGGGCAGGTTCAACAGAAGAACTTATAAGGGAGGGATCTGGGAGTGTCTGATGTTTTTAGTTCTTGTAAGATCACTTGTGAACCACCCACAGCTCACACAGGGTCTGTATCATAGAGGCTTCATTAACCATTGTAATTACTGTGTTTGTTGATCGTTACCTGGATTTGGTGGTAAAAGGTGGATGATGATTCATCAGATCAGGATGAGTTGATATGGAGTTGAATTAAACAAGGCAATCAGGGAGCCATAAATTCAACACAGCGTGATCAACCCTGTCTGAACTCGGTCCTGGGAAAGGCTGATTAACGCGGTGAGAAAATGCCCATTCTGCAAACATAGGCTTCTGAAACCTTTCCAAGTGCAACCAATCTCTCAAGAGCTGTTTTAATTTACCCAAGGTGTAGTAATAAAGAGCAATGTTAAGGCAACCTAGTTTGCTATAATATCACATTCTCTTTTAAAATAACTACACCTACTGTATGTAATTTGTAAACCTGAGATCCAACATCACTGTAGATTTATTATCAAAAGTTTTTGTCGTTGTGTCATTGCTGAGCGCTCAGACAGAATAAGAGTATAGGATGGATGGATAGATCCCAAACAAGACAATAGTGTGAGACATTTGAGAGCTCTCTCTCTCTCTCTCTCACCCCCTCACCCCTCTCTCCGGCTGATGCTTCAGCCAAATTGATTACCCCACTCCATCTGTATCAGGCTGGCCGCCTCCTGTGCTCACCGCGTTGTGCCTACAGCCCAGAGTTAGTGTACAATTACATACAGTTTAATATATCTGCTGAGCACCTTTTTAAACAAGCATCACAAGTCCAGGAGGTGATTTGTCTTCCAGCGCCATTACTCCATTGTACATCTTGATAGGCGAAGATTGCTCCTAGCCATGTTTAAGCATTAAATAGTGTATTATTATTTCACATAAATCACGTTGGGATGTAAGGGGGATTCATAAGTTTAGTATTTCTTTTAGATAGTATTTTAAACCTCTCTCTCCCCAGCATGGTGGAGTTTCAGAGGGAAGCAATTCCATATGGGCATATCAGGGAGGTATGTTCAACACAATGTATAATGCCATTTAAATTCAGTTTAAACTACTTGTAACACATTTGTCATAAGTGCTGTTCCTATAACAGAAAGTACTACTACTGCTGCTGCCAACTGCTGCTGCCAACACCTACAGAGAACAATAGGCCTACTACTACTACTACTACTACCACTACCACTACCGCTGCCAACAACTACAGAGAACAATAGGAATATTACTACTACTACTACTGCTACTACTACTATTACTGCTGCTACTACTACTACTACTACTACTACTACTGCTACTGCTACTACTATTACTACTACTGCTGCTGCTGCTACTACTACTACTACTACTACTGCTGCTACTACTACTACTACTGTTACTACTACTAATACTGCTACTACTGCTGATGCTACTACTATTACTACTACTGCTACTACTATTACTACTGTTACTACTACTAATACTGCTACTACTGCTGATGCTACTACTATTACTACTACTGCTACTATTATTACTACTACTGCTGCTGCTACTACTACTACTGCTGCTGCTACTACTACTACTACTGTTACTACGACTAATACTGCTACTACTACTGTTGCTACTACTATTACTACTACTACTACTGCTACTACTACTACTACTGCTACTACTGCTGCTACTACTACTACTACTGCTGCTACTACTATTACTACTAATACTGCTGCTACTACTATTACTACTACTACTGCTGCTACCACTATTACTACAACTACTGCTACTACTACTAATACTGCTACTACTGCTGCTACTACTGCTGCTGCTGCTACTACTATTACTACTACTGCTACTGCTACTACTATTACTACTACTACTGCTACTACTACTGCTACTGCTACTACTATTACTACTACTATTACTACTACCACTACTGCTACTACTACTGCTGCTGCTGCTACTATTACTACTACTACTGCTACTACTACTACTACTGCTACTACTACTAATACTGCTACTAATATTACTACTACTACTGCTACTACTACTACTACTGCTACTACTATTACTACTACTACTGCTACTACTACTGCTGCTGCTGCTACTATTACTACTATTACTGCTTCTACTACTGCTACTGCTACTACTGCTACTGCTACTACTACTACTACTGCTTCTACTACTGCTACTACTATTCCTACTGCTGCTGCTGCTGTTACTACTATTACTGCTACTGTTACTGCTACTACTACTACAGCTGCTGGTACTACTACTACTACTGCTACTACTGCTGCTACTACTACTACTGCTATTACTACTACTGCTACTGCTGCTACTACTGCTACTACTATTACTACTGCTGCTGCTGCCAACAACTATAGGCCTGCTACAGCTGCTGCTTCTACTGCTACTACTACTACTACTGCTACTGCTGCTACTATAACAACTACTACTGCTGCTAATACTGCTACTACTGCTACTGCTGCTAAATTAACAACTACTATTGCTGCTAATACTGCTGCTACTACTACTACTATAACAACTACTACTGCTACTAATACTGCTGCTACTACTACTTCTGCTACTGCTGCTGCTGCCAACAACTATAGGCCTGCTACTACTACTTCTGCTGCTGCGACTACTACTACTGGTACTTTTTCTACTACTGCTACTACTGTTACTATTACTACTGCTGCTACTACTTCTATTACTGCAGTAGGTACAAAAGTATCTGTATCCACAGTAAAACAAGTCCTATATAACCTGAAAGGCCGCTCAGCAAGGAAGAAGCCACTGCTCCAAAACTGCCATAAAAAAGCCAGACCACGGTTAGCAACTGCACGTGGGGACAAAGATTGTACTTTTTGGAGAAGAACAACATCCCAATTGTGAAGCACGGGGGTGGCAGCATCATGTTGTAGGGATGCTTTGCTGCAGGAGGGACTAGTGCACTTCACAAAATAGATGGCATCATAAGGGAGGAAAATTATGTGGATATATTGAAGCAACATCTCAAGACATCAGTCGGGAAGTTAAAGCTTTGTCCCAAACGGGTCTTCCAAATGGACAATGACCCCAAGTATACTTCCAAAGTTGTGGCAAAATGGCTTAAGGACAACAAGTCAAGGTATTGGAGTGGCCATCAGAAAGCCCTGACCTCAATCCTATAGAAAATATGTGGGCAGAACTGAAAAAGCGTGTGCGAGCAAGGAGGCCTACAAACCTGACTCAGTTACACCAGCTCTGTCAGGAGGAATGGGCCAAAATTCACCCAACTTATTGTGCGGAGCTTGTGGAAGGGTACCCGAAACGTTTGACCTAAGTTAAACAATTTAAAGGCAATGCTAACAAATTCTAATTGAGTGTATGTAAACTTCTGACCCACTGGGAATGTGATGAAAGAAATAAAAGCTGAAATAAATAATTCTATCTACTATTATTCTGACATTTCACATTCTTAAAATAAAGTGGTGATCCTAACTGACCTAAGACAGGGAACAGGGAATTTTTACTAGGATTAAATGTCAAGAATTGGGAAAAACTGAGTTTAAATGTATTTGGCTAAGTTGTATGTAAACTTCTGACTTCAACTGTAGGTATCCTATCACAGTATCCTTTGGATGCTCCATTTCTCCCATTTGTTCAAGTCATATCTGATGGAGTACAGCGGTGGAATGGGATCAGAGATTAGGGTCTGTATATGTGGGGGACAGGGGATCCGGGTCTGTGTGGGGGGGGACAGGGGATCAGGGTCTGTGTATGTGAGAAACCTGGTTTCCCTGCTGCCTGTCGTCTCTCTCGACCCACGGGACAGGGTTTCTGCCTTGACAAAATGTCTTCATGTACTCTCTCTCCACCTCTGTCCTGGAAACTGGTCTGTAATGTACTCTCTCTCCACCTCTGTCCTGGAAACTGGTCTGTCATGTTCTCTCTCTCTCTCCACCTCTGTCCTGGAAACTGGTCTGTCATGTTCTCTCTCTCTCTCCACCTCTGTCCTGGAAACTGGTCTGTCATGTTCTCTCTCTCTCTCCACCTCTGTCCTGGAAACTGGTCTGTCATGTTCTCTCTCTCTCTCCACCTCTACCCTGGAAACTGGTCTGTAATGTACTCTCTCTCTTTACCTCTGTCCTGGAAACTGGTCTGTCATTATTCTCTTAATCACACTCTTTTGACTTTCAAATAGACGTACACCGGCAAGATAAGGTAAACATAGGGTTAAACTGAATCAACACAAGCCAGACACCCCTCCATGCCGTTTTGAAACCTCATAATATCGAGCTAGAATTATGCCATTAAACTATACATAAATAGTCGATACATTAAAAGTCAGCAAAATATTTAGCCTCTGATGAAAATGTGTTCGTACTCCATACAGTACAGCCTAGAATGGACAAAATCCACGAACACCAGAGGAGATTCCCTTGGCATTGTGTTTTGTGTTTGATTTGTCTTGACTCTTCTTGTGTACAGCATACTGGAACGGCATTCTGCTTGTCAATCATCATAGCAGAAACTGGTTGGGTGTGTCTGGCTCAGAGGCTCAGCCTTTTGAAGTGAATTTATTTTGGGTACTGTAGCTCTGCGTCATTGGAACTCAATATTGTCAGAGCCCTGTGATAAAAACATATTTTTTTTGCAGTGCACCACTTTTAACTCACAAAGATATTATATTAGCGATTTAACTTTTTTAATGCCCTTCGGCACCTGCCATCACACACACACACACACACACACACACACACACACACACACACACACACACACACACACACACACACACACACACACACACACACACACACACACACACACACACACACACACACACACACACACACACACACACACACACACACACACACACACACACACACACACACACACACTGCAATGCCACAAACCAACACAGTCTTTCTTCATGCAAAAAACTATTGACAATAGTAGTGGCATTATTGAAATTCTTTTAAACAAAATGCATTTTTGACATGTCTGTCTACACTATATACACACACACATACACATTCGAAGCACACTCATAGCAGCTCCCAGTAACACGACACTATGTGCTTTATCCTTTGTTATCTCCAGCTTCCTTTTTGCCCTTTGGTGAAACATTTTTCTTGGCATGCATGATCTCATTTAACTTTGATTTCCTTTCTCCAGGATTGCATTCTAGATGTTTCCAATTTCCAGGCCATTCCCCAATGTTCAACTCCAATGAGAGACAACACATGCTGAATTGGCTGTTTACGTAAAGTCAGGAATTGGTAAGTGATGATTTTAAAATGCTGTTTAAGATAAAATTGACAATTTGTTGCCGATAAGGACTTGCCTTTTTAAAGAGCAGGAAACTTGTGTAGCTCATTTAATGTTTAATTTACCGGTAGTAAAAAAATAAAAATAATGTTGCTTATTAAATGTATTTTGTATCTTACTCTAGACTAGAACATTTGACCACTCACAGTAACTCTTAAAGCAAACTTGATGAGAAGAAAATGTACTACGATGCAAAGCTGTCTTATAGAATGCCTTAACTGGCTTAAAATATACTGTTTATAGAAAATAAAGTTTTATACTGTATTGTATATTGACTTTGCTTTAGATGATAAAATAACTCTGTGCTGATGTTAGGCATGTTGTCTGAATCTCATTACAAAACCCTCATCTACTAACACCATGTACAACACGATTGGTCTGATGTAGTCATTTATTATAGCAGTAATGTAGCATAATAGCAATAATAGCATAATGATAACATATTATGTTGATAAGAGTGATCTAATCCTACGACGGTTCACCTACTGTATTAATTCAGGGTTAATGTTTAAATCTGAGCTGTTCCCTCAATTGTTTACGCCATTATTCAAGTATGTTAATTTGTTTTCATTATTTTGTACACAAAAATAATGTTATTATTTTAGTGAATTATCAACGTCACATTTTGCTCTACCCTGTCAATCAATTAATGTTTTTGGGGGCATGGCCAAACTTTTTTTGTTAGATTCAATTGTTTTGTGATTGTACTATTGAAAATGAAAGTGATTTTTGCCAACTTTTCATACTGATTAACATACGCTGGGTGTTGATAAAACGATTTTAAAAAATGACTTTCTGCAGACCTACCTGAGCTTCCTCTGTGTGAAGTCAAATATACTACAGGGCAGTTTCAGTAGATCTATTTGTCTTATTCTTTCAACTAAAAGTGGTCTTATCAAAACCAACTCAATAAATCAATCGAAGCCCTGCACATGGCTTAAATACCCTTAGAAAAACCACAAAGTTAAGAATAATATGCTTGTCTGTTTGTAGGCTATCTTGGTTGTGTTGTTTCACATTTTCTGAATATTTGCTTTTGAAACTGTTCTTGATTCGTCTCTGGACTGTGAAGAATGTGCCCAGCATGTTGAAACCTTTTGTTCACTGAGAAAGGGACTCATTGTAGGATCTTAAAGGGGTTGTGTAATCCCAGGACCAATACCATCAAAACCAAAGGATTCCCCAAATCAGTTTCCAGCACATTTTCAGAAGAAGAACCTGGAAATTCATCCTCTCAACTCTGTCATAAATCTAGTTTCCATTTTCATATCAATCGGATTAGTTCCAAGACCAGGTAAGTAGGTATAATGTAAGTAACCATACAAATTTAAATATAGGACATCAAAACATCGTTCTGCATTCATTTATTTTTTAACATGCACAACGCTGTGTGAAGATGAGGTGCAATCTCTCAGTTTTTCAGCTTCAAAGCTTTGTTTATTTGAAATGTACTGTACAGTGCAATATTTCAATTTTCTTTACTGCTGTGTCATTCTAATTGACTATGTTAAAACATACTCACAAATGAAATGTACAATTATATTTTATCCCCTTTTCAATAGCAGTGCTCCCACCAAAATGTTACAGTTAACATATTAAAGCATTGACTTTTGTCAAGCTGCTAACATTACATTTTTTTCTCATTACCTTTATACATACATGCCATTAAGTCAACACACACACACGGACGTGCGCATGGATGTGTGTCTGTCATTGTCTGAGACTGAGCGCAGTGGCTCTCTCTGTCTGGATGGAGATTGGTCCTCTATAAAACAGATTCAAACAGGAAAACCAATAGTAGGAATAGACCTCAGAACCTAATTAATTTTGGGACTATTATTGCAGGAGGAAGAATTCTAATCAGTTGCAGATTCCTTCCTGTTTGGTTAGCGTGACCGTAACCAATTACAAGTGACCTTTGTGTTACAGTTCCACTTCCTGTGCTACCCAAATAGTGGTCAGGTCTGGGATTGCACAGGCGCAATACAACAAAAATAGGAATTGAGAGTTAGAGGGAGCGAGAGAGAGATTTACAGATGTCATAGGTTTGACAGTTTAATTGCAAAATGTGGCATGCATCTCTGACCCCCTAATAAAGCATATAGCATGTGCCCTGGAGCCCTGGCCTGACTTTCTGGTGGAACGTCTCCCTCTCACGAAGAGGGTAAGGCTAGACCTCTACAACTGATGAACAACGAACTGAAGGAAAGTCTAAAATATGGAAATACATAGCTAAATCAATTTATGATAATATCAAGGAACAATCTGGCATTTTTTTGTTTCCTCCTAATACAATAAAGCCCATGGCACAAAACAAGTGAATGATGAATACAGGAGAATATGGAGATTAGCATAAAGTCTTTTTTTCAGAACAGAGAAGTAATTCAATATGCCATGGTACTTCCTCACAAATACTCCACCCATATTAGGTCAGGTAGTACTATCGCTAAGGGCTTGCCAAGCTAGTATACTATAGGTCACGGCATATTACAACAAAATGGCCCCTAAATCAATCATCCTCTTCTCGGAGATACTTTTGCCATTGCTTTAAATGTATATTCCCTTGGAACACTGTAGTCGAGTCCACAAGAAGAACACTGCCTCAAAACCACTGTGTCTGTCTCTCTGGTCTCTCTGGTCTGGGCACCAGAGCCCTCTCCTCCCCAAAACATGGCGAAGGAAGGGTCTAACCAGGGCAATTGCCACTGAGCTGTCCAAAGTAAATTGGTAAATACCTGACCTGCCAAACCCAGCTCCCTTCGGTTTGATCTCCTTCCTTCTCCTTCCAACTCTCACCCAGCCTCCTGAGGGCCTGTTCCCATGGTCGCAGGCTCTAATCGTTTTTTGGCACATTAGTTCCTCCGTTCCACCCCAGAGGTCTCCCTAATTCACTTTTGATATCATTGTTAGATGATGTGGGATTGGGATTGGCAATGTGACATTAATTAATTCATTCTAGTTTGATAATGACAGACCCCCCCTCCCAACCCCATAGATCACAGATAAATACTGCCATTTGAATTTGAGCATCTTTTCTTCGTAAACGATGCCTTCTACGGTTTAGCCTGTGTTTCCTGCGAAGCTACAGTAACATCCCTTTTTAGATGGTGTAAAATATACATACTTTTCCTGAACTAAGCCTGTGGGAATGATACTTAAAATCGAAACATATTAACCAAATAAATACATTTAACCCAGCTACTCCGTCTGATTACTGTTGTATTCGGCGCATGTGACAAATAACATTTGATTTGATTATTCTTAAATTTCATGTCACAAAGAGAACAAAGTGTGACCAGAATTAAATAGTATCCATAATGCACCAGTGGCAAAGCGCCTATATAAATGTATATTCCCTTGGAACACTGTAGTGCTTCTCAAAACATAAAAACTGGGACAAGTGTCATATTATTCAGTGTGAACACGAGAACCCAACTCACTAAACTAATACAAGCACCACCAAATCATACCCCGGCCCAGTTGCTGAGGATCATTTCAGAAACAAACAGTATCCCCTGGAAGGATGGATTCTGTTAGATAGTACATTGATCACCTACATAGCCCGCAGAAAGAAGATGGCTTTACAAGCAATAAGATGTGAGACAATTATATTATTTTAGTGAAATAAGACGGAGTACAAGTGCCGAGTGCCAATAGCCTTGGCATCCCGTCGTGGTTAGCTGTTTGTGCTTCATCCTGTGGCATTGTAATCCACTAAAGTTTCCCAGCTCGGTTTTCCTCAACGCAATCAGGATGCGAAGGCTCACCAGTGATTGCGTTCATTTGTAAAAGCATCCAAGCCAAAATTGAACCCCAAGGCTGATAAAGTATAAAGATGCTGATCAGGATGGCAGCTAAATGGACTATACTGTAGGGCAGAAGGTGTCAGCGAGCCATCCAAAAGACCAATGACTGTGTGTACCTTATTTCAAACCGTGCTGCTGCCCAGAATACAAACAGAAGAAGAAAGAAAGAAGGGGAAACATATGACAACAACTGCAGGATTTATTTTCATCCCCAAGCGTCTTTCCAGGGAGCACATTTTCAATTTAACAGATTAGTAATTTTGAGATTGTTCTTTGTGGACCTCCATTAGATTGAGTTTATTCATTGTGGTAGCAGCTTTTATGAAGGATTTTCTATTGATCCTTAGGGGTTCATTTGGAAGATCTATTCAATGAGTGACAGATTTTTTTTTAAATTGACCCATTTTTTTTTATCAGGCCCACGAAATCGTAAATTACTCTCAACCTAGACATAAAAAACTCAAATGTATGTACAGTGCATTCAGAAAGTATTCACACCCCTTGAGCTTTTCCACATTTTGTGGTATTAAAATGGATATAATTGTAAAAAATGTTGTCAACGATCTACACAAAATACTCGGTCAAAGTGGAAGAAAAATTATAACATTTGAAATACAATTATAAAAAAATTAAACAGCGATATACAGTATCTTGATTAGAGTCAATACATGTTAGAAGCACCATTCTGGGTACGTCTTTAGGAGTTAACCACATCTGGATTGTGCAACATTTGCCCATTATTCTTTCCAAAATTCTTAAAGCTCTTTCAAATTGTTTATTGATCCTTGCTAGACAACCATTTTCAGGTCTTGCCATTGATTTTCAAGCAGATTTAAGTCAAACCTGTACCTCGGCCAATCAGGAAAATGTACTGTCTTCTTGGTTAGCAACTCCAGTGTAGATTTGGCCTTGTGTTTTAGGTTATTGTCCTGCTGAAAGGTGAATTAATATCCCAGTGTCTGATGGAAAGCAGACTGAACCAGGTTTTCCTCTAGGATTTTGTCTATACTTAGCTCCCTTCCGTTTCTTTTAGTTCTTAACGTCTATAAGCATGGCCATGGCATGATGCAGCCACCCCCATACTTAAAAATATGGAGAGTGGTACTCATTAATGTGCTGTGTTGGATTTGTCCCCAAACATAACAGTTTGAGTTTGTGACAAAAGTGAATTGCTTTGCCACATTTTTTGCAGTTTTACATTAGTAAAAAACAGGATGCATGTTATGGAATATCTTTATTCTGTACTGGCTTCCTTCTTTTCATTCTGTCAATTAGGTTAGTATTGTAGAGTAACTACAATGTTGTTGATCCATCCTCAATTTTCCATTAAACTCTGTAACTGTTTTAAAGTCACCATTGGCCTCATTTCCTTCCTCTCCGGCAACTGAGTTAGGAAGGAAGCCTATATCTTTGTGGTGACAGGGTGAATTGATACAACATCCAAAGTGTAATGAATAACTTTACCATGCTCAAACGGATATTCAATGTCTGATTTTTTTTTTACACATATACCAATAGGTTCCCTTCTTTGCAAGACCTTGGAAAACCTCCCTCGTCTTTGTGGTTGAATCTGTGTTTGAAATTCACTGTTGACTGAGGGAACTTACAGATGATTGTATGTATGGGGTACAGAGATGAGGTAGTCATTCAAAAAACCTCTTAAGGATCTGCCCCTTTTTTCAATTTAGAATACAACACATTAGATCTGGTAAAAGATAATACAAAGAAAAAACATTTTTTGTACCATCATCTTTGAAATGCAAGAGAAAGACCACAATGTATTATGCCAGCCCAGGCGCAATTTAGATTTTGGCCCCTAGATGGCAGCAGTGTCTGTGCAATGATTTAGACTGATCCAATGAACCATTGCATTTCTGTTCAAAATGTTGTATCAAGACTGCTCAAATGTGCCTAATTGGTTTATTAATACATGTTCAACTTCATAACTGTGCACTCTACTCAAACAATAGCATGGTATTATTTCACTGTAATAGCTACTGTAAATTGGACAGTGCAGTTAGATTAACAAGAATTTAAGCTTAACAAGAATTTAAGCTTTCTGCCAATATCAGATATATCTGTCCTTATTGTTACTTACAACCTCATGCTAATCACATTAGCCTACGTTAGCTCAACCATCCCGCGGGGGACACACCGGTCCTGTAGAGGTTTTAAACACTTTTATTGCACTACAGAGTGAATCCATACAACTTATTATATGACTTGTTAAGCACGTTTTTACTCCGGAACTTATTTAGGCTTGCCATAACAAAGTGGTTGAATACTTATTGACTCAAGACATTTCAGCTTTACATTTTTTTTAAATTAATTTGTTAAAACACTTTAACTATCCCTTTTAAACGTAATAAATGAGAAACGTTTCAAATAATAGTATTATTACTATCTATCCTACCTCCTCTTTATTAACAACATTATTAACACCTACTTAAAGTATGGTATGCATTTGACACTGTGCATTTGAAATAACTACATTGTTATTGCATATACATTGAGGACAGAGAGAAAGAAAGGGAATCATCTGAACCGGTTTTCTCTTTCGATTCTCGTGGGCCCCTGTGATAAAATGTCAGAGACATCACCATTAGAAGCGAATTCCAGGAGCTATGTGAATGGGACGATTGAAGACCCAGTTTGATTGACAGGTCTTCCTCTCTCCCTCTGCCCCCAGGGTGATTGACAATGTGGTTCATCTCACATTTTGTGACTGAACTAATCCAGTAAATTCCTACCAGACGGTACACAACTCAGCAGAGACCTCTCTTTTCCAGGTGGACTTTTATCTCCCAAAATATATATGTTTTTCCATCTGCGACTCTAAAAACAAACTGACGGAGTATAATTAAGTGTAAGTACATAATTAAGCAAGTATAGAAAGTGCTAGTTTTCAATAAATTAAAATGTGTGCTAATTACATATGGGAATAATTCCTCCTGTTGTGCTAATGATTAATATTTTCATAGGTGTCTCAATATGGTGCCAGTGTTGAAATTGGATCACCTCACTGGAACGATTGATCTCTTGCCAAGTTCAATAATTAATTGACTACTTCACTGCCACACAACTATCTCAGAACGTAATTATTCACCCACAAGGTGTTCAGCGTGTCTTCCTGACCTTGCACCTGTATTTTGATGGAGGCAGATCCCTTCACACGGTTGCCACATCACATCTCTATCCACACAGCTGGCATTCAGCTGACAAAGATGAATAGATCCACACATTGAACCCACAGGACTTTCAGTATTAAGTTATTGTACTATGCACAATATGTGTAATTACCTGAACATCTGGGATAACTTCTTGACAGTTGTGGCCAATCTTAATAGAGAATTAAATGAGAGAAATATGCAGTGCTTTCATTAATCATCATTACTAAATGAAAGTCTGCGTTTAGTCATGATTAATTGCACGGTGAGGTTAGTCAGCCACTGACTGTAGTCTTATAGAGTACTGGTCTGCTGATAGGATGAATAGGCTGAACATGTGGGGAACGAAGAAAGCATTAACTTACCGTAGTAACCGAGTCACTTTCCAATTCAAAGGCTTATTAACACCTGACTCCCACGACGAGACCTTGGACCTCAGATCTATTTGCAAGACATGGACATGTGGCTAGTAGGGGAGACATCCATATGTTTTACAAAAAGAAAGATAGCTATCCACTATATGATTGTTCAGGAGCCTTTTTTGCCATTGAAGACAAAGGGGCGGACATATGATCTGAAGTGAAATGCAGGATAGCCAATAGGAGGAATGCTTGAACACCTTCACTACCCATCAAGGAGCTGGACAGACCAAAGAGTTGGGCCTCACAGTTATCTACTCACTAAGAATGCCTCCCAGCACATGATCTCCTCTCGCGAAGCAGAAGGTTAAAGGTCACGTTGAACCCTAGCAGAACATCTCTTCTTCTTCTCTCATCACATAGGTACATTTTTTTGGGGCCAGCGAAGGCACAATTTGTGGTGTGAGAGCATTCATTCATGGGCTGAAACATATTTTCCAGACAGCCATCTAAATGCATTTTCATGGAGATCCGTCCTGTAGCGTCTGGGACATGACATTGACGGCCCTGTGTCTCTATGTTTTTGGCTGTACTGTTTGTATGGCTGAGGTGGCTGTGTCTAGAGAACAATAGTCCAGTGTGAGAATCAGGTGTTCAAACGCCCTGAGAGAATAACGATGAAAGCCAGGAGGAACCATAAAACTAAAGATAATAGGAAATTAAGAATGACTCCTACAAGAGGTTAAGTACGTATGTGGTATTGCACTTACTAAATGCCATGTCTTTGATGCCAGTGGAGCCATATGGGTGTGGTTGTTGCAGTTCCAACACAAACCTCTCTAATTCTGTATTAGCAGTGATGTCAAATATACAATTATTATCACTGCTTTTTAATAAGCTTTACGTATCGAGCTCACGGCCAATCAAATGCCGATACATAAAGCTTATTAAAGAGCAGTGATACTGTCAAAAGCAGTGTGTGTGAGGTTTCTTCTTTTTTCTCATCTTATCCAACTGTTACCATGCACCTGCAACAGAGATAGCTCAGATTTGAGAGTTTTGAATTTGAATTTTGAAATATACAATTATTCCAAACTATTTCGGAATATATGTTTATGCAATTAAAGTGGTTGTGCAATTTTTGTTTACGTAGTTAAGCTAAATAAAAATGTGTAATACATTGTTAAGCTAAATAAAAATGTGTGTATGAAATATTGTTTAAACACTTAGAAATTGTGAATAAAATATTTGGTAATAGTTTTGATATAGCACATACTTGTATGGCAAATGTGGTATATTTTTAGAGTGAAATGATTCAAAATCAAATCCTTATTTCTTGACACAACCAATATGTTTCTATGTTTCTTGACACAACCAATATATTTCAATATATCTTGACACAACCAATCTGTCACAATTACAATTTTTTTGTTTTGTTAAATAATTAAAAAAAGAAAAAACAACTAATGAACAAACCTTACTTGAGGGTTTTGATGCTCTACTGACTATCATATGAAATAATATTAATGTAATCCTGTGCATTTAATGGATCATCAAACACAAGTTCTTTTCCATATTTCCCTCTGAAGACATGACTGGACACTGGTGTCTACCTTGCCCTCCACAGTAATGAGGGACATTCTACATTATTCACACCTCTCTAGTGATTAGATGACATAGTCCTTATACTAGATATTCTATCAACGCTAATATTACCCTCATGTTTAATAATGGAAAAGGATATTGATTCAGTTCTATCTATAATAACGTCATATTAAGTTATACACAAGCAAAAATGCATTTCATATTAAAAACACTCTTATCGTTAACAACCCTCCAGACGAGCTATAATGCCATACAACTCTCCTTCCGTGGCCTCCAACTGCTCTTAAATACAAGTAAAACTAAATGCATGCTCTTCAACCGGTCGCTGCCTGCACCTGCCCGCCCATCCAGCTTCACTACTCTGGACGGTTCTGACTTAGAATATGCGGACAACTACAAATACCTAGGTGTCTGGTTAGACTGTAAACTCTCCTTCCAGACTCACATCAAACATCTCCAATCCAAAGTTAACTCTGGAATCGGCTTCCTATTTTGCAACATAGCATCCTTCACTCATGCTGCCAAACATACCCTCGTAAAACTGACTATCCTACCGATACTCGACTTCGGCGATGTCATTTACAAAATAGCCTCCAATACCCTACTCAATAAATTGGATTCAGTCTATCACAGTGCCATCCGTTTTGTCACCAAAGCCCCATATACTACCCACCACTGCGACCTGTACACTCTCGTTGGCTGGCCCTCGCTTCATACTTGTCGCCAAACCCACTGGTTCCAGGTCATCTACAAGACCCTGCTAGGTAAAGTCCCCCCTGATCTCAGTCACCATAGCAGCACCTACCTGTAGCACACGCTCCAGCAGGTATATCTCTCTGGTCACCCCCAAAGCCAATTCCTCCTTTGGCCACCTCTCCTTCCAGTTCTCTGCTGCCAATGACTGGAATGAACTACAAAAATCTCTGAAACTGGAAACACTTATCTCCCTCACTAGCTTTAAGCACCAGCTGTCAGAGCAGCTCACATATTACTGCACCTGTACATAGCCCATCTATAATTTAGCCCAAACAACTACCTCTTCCCCTACTGTATTTATTTATTTATTTTGCTCCTTTGCACCCCATTATTTCTATTTCTACTTTGCACATTCTTCCACTGCAAATCAACCATTCCAGTGTTTTACTTGCTTTATTGTATTTACCTCGCCACCTTGGCCTGTTTTTGCCTTTACCTCCCTTATCTCACCTCATTTGCTCACATTGTATATAGACTTATTTTTCTACTGTATTATTGACTGTATGTTTTGTTTACTCCATGTGTAACTCTGTGTTGTTGTATGTGTCGAACTGCTTTGCTTTATCTTGGCCAGGTCGCAATTGTAAATGAGAACTTGTTCTCAACTTGCCTACCTGATTAAATAAAGGTGAAATAAATAAAAATAAATAAACATATCTATAAAAAATAATAAGAGCCTTTAAACATTTTTACTTCATTAAAAGGTCAATGTTATAATGTTTATAAGCTGACCTAAAAATGATATGTTCCCCATGCGTCTTCTTTGAGCCAATAACTATGGGGAGACTAGTTCTCAGCAGTCGACTCAATATGAGCCAATAAATAAAGCAGAGATGGAGGAGCATCCTCAGTATTAGGTCCTCACACGGTGGGGAAAGAGCATATACTGTTTCTCTCTCTGTGTGTGAATCAGTGAAAGTGCCCGAAGCTCCGGTGACTGGCGGTGTAATCTGTGCCTGGCCTCTCTCCACCTCTCAATAGCTCTCTCTCTCTCTCGCTCTCTCTTCCTCCCTCTCTTCACCTCTCCACACATGAGAGATTGACAGTCATGACCGCTCTCCTTTTTTTTCACCAGCAGACAGATGAAACCTTCTCATTACGGTGGATTTGAAACAGAGTCAACTGAGAACCCACATTTGTTTTGGCGACTACTACAGGACAGACCACACATGCTGAATCACGCTCCTCACTGTCTTGGTAATTGTTTCAGGTTTAATTAATGTTTTACCCTTTGATACTATAGCTATGTCACTTTGTCGACAGTATTGTCATAAAGATTTACTTTAAACAAACTTTGTAATACATTAAAATGTGTATTTCATTATTCAATGTTTTTAATTGCTTGATACCTGTGAACAAATCTATCTAAGTATTAAATATTTATTCAAAGAACTAGAGGACGTTTATCACTTTGTTGTCAAATGGCTAACTTTAAAGTTACCCAAACAAAAACCTTACGGAAAAACAATCTCTTTCTTGCAGTTGTCCTTTCGAACACTCAACTAAAGAGCCAAATGTTGTTTTGCATGTTTTGAATGTGTTGCCCATAGCTGTTCCAGAACGAGGCAATGTCTGATCAATCATGCCCCACCAGGTCGACAGCATGCCATTTCCACACAATAAATGACTGTACACTAAACTAAGCTCACCCCAACCTATGCAGATAACAGAGCCATTCATTTGAACATGCTCATGCTAAACCTGCCTGATAAATGATATGCCTAGCAGCACTTCCGTCCATATTTTATCACGGGAAGACACCGCTCTGCGTATACGCACATTTTCCCTATTCCGATGCAGATTCAGCCAGATCTCCTCAACCTCCCAACAGCCTGGCTGCCATAATTAACTTTTTTAAAGGGAATAATTGTTTTATGTCAGAAATGACAGGAAGACACTGTGGTAAAAGTAAAATATAGGTATCGTTCATTTACCACAACTCACATGAACAGATTTTCCCCTGGGAATTCATAACCACACAGGTAACGTCAGACCTTTGGGAATAACTATAGTGGTAACAGGATACACCCTTGTGGAATACCACTCAGAGCTATTTGACATATACCTTGACAGGCCAACTAGTGACCTGCTCCGAGTTGAGACCTGTTGGCTGAGCCCATAGTGTCCAGGCTCTGCTCTTCTTCAGTAACCTCCCATAATCCTGCTGAATTCCGCTCGTGAGCCTTGTGTCTCGTCTTGCATGCATTTTGTTAAAAGGTATCATTAATAGCTTGGCTGTGACCTCTGACCATCCCTTTAAATCATTAGGGGCACTGGTTGCAGAGGAACGGCTGGTTCCTATTTAACATCTCCACAGGAAGTATTAAAGCTTCTGCCTTCTGCAATATCACTGCTGGGGAGAATCACTGTCTGAGGGTCTGGGAATCTATGAATTGGATTTTACTGAATGTTATTTAATGTGGATGTAATGTCTACAAATTAGTTATTGATATTTTGTATATTTTTAAATAATGGAATATCATTAGCATATTTTGATATCTTGGTAGAGGTCCATTCAATCTCCACAGAGTTAGGCAAATCTGCCCTTAGCTACCTTGCTTGCGGAAGTTAACTGAAATTGAGTGAAGTGGTTCCTCTGAAGAAGTGTGAGGCCCTTTTTAAGCAATAATTACTTCCTTTTTTATGATTCTAATCTTTTTAAATTTTTTATTATTATTATTATTTTTCTTTTTGTTGTGTTTTTTTGCAGGGCCTTCAGAAAGTATTCACAAAAGCCTGCATTTAAAACACATAGTACCCCATAATGTCAAAGTGGAATCATGTTTCTACACATTTTTACAAGTTAATTAAAAATGAAAAGCTTAAATGTCTTGAGTCAATAAGTAGTCAACCCCTTTGTTGTGGCAAGCCTAAATAAGTTCGGCAAGTCACGTAACAAGTTACATGGGCTCACTGTATGCAATAATAGTGTTTAATATACTTTTTATGACTACCTCATCTCTGTACCACACACATTCAATTGTCTGTAAGGTCCCTCAGTCGAGCACTGAATTTCGAACACAGATTCAACCACAAAGACCAGGGAGGTTTTTCAATGCTTTGCAAAGAAGGGCACCTATTGGTAGATGGGTAAAACATTGAATATCCCTTTGAGCATGGTGAACTTATTAAATACACTTTGGATGGTGTATCAATACACCCAGTCACTACAAAGATACAGTTGAAAACTGAGTATGGATCACCAATTGTACTTACTCCACCATGTAAACCTAAATGACAGAGTGAAAAGAAGGAAGCCTGTAACAGAATTCACATTTTCCAAAACATGCATCCTGTTTGCAATAAGGCACTAAAGTAAAACTGCAAAAAAAATGTGGCAAAAAAAATGCATTTTATGTCCTGAATACAGTGTTTTTGTTTGGGGCAAAATCTAACACAACACATCCCTGAGTACCACTCCTCATATTTTCAAGTATAGTGATGGCTGCAACATGCTATGGGTATGCTCGTCATCGGTAAGGACTAAGGAGTTTTTTTAGGAATATAAAGAAACGGAATAGAGCTAAGCACAGGCACAATCCTAGAGGAAAACCTGGTTCAGCCTGCTTTCCAAAAGACACTGGGAGACATATTCACCTTTCAGCAGGACAATAACTTAAAACACAATAACACAAAAACACAAAAATACACTGGAGTGTCTTACCAAGTTGAAATTGAATGTTCCTGAGTAGCCTAGTTACAGTTTTGACTTAAACCGGCTTGAAAATTGAGGTCAAGACTTGAGCTTGCCATTTTTAGTTTTAAGATAATGTACAAATATTGTACAATCCAGGTGTGCAAATCTCTTAGGGACTTACCCAGAAAGACTCACAGCTGTTATCACTGCCAAATGTGATTATAATACAGTATGCATTTACTTAGGGGTGTGAATACTTATTTCAATGAGTTATTTCTCTCTTTAATTTTCAATACATTTGCTACATTTTCTAAAAACATGTTTTCACTTTTTCAAATTAGGGTAATGTGTGTGTATATGGGTGAGAAAAAAATCGATTTAATCCATTTTGAATTCCGGATGGAACAAAAGAAAATGTGGACAAGTCAATGGGTATGAATACTTTCTGAAGCCACTGTATCTTGTAACTAAGTCTATGTTTTGTAACTTTCCCCAGGTCATTGCTGCAAATGAGAACGTATTCACAGTCAACTCACCTGGTTAAATAAATAATAAACAAAAATCAACGATATTGGTTGGTTATCAGTTTGATCATTTTGATGTAAGCCTATAGTGGTCTCATTTTGAAATGTTTAATTAAAATCATTGTCTTCCTACATGTTCATTATTGGAGCAATACAAAACAGACATTGCCCAAAGTCACAATTGTATTTGTGTAAATGCTGAGAGGAAGGCTACATCAGTCACATGAATAGGCTGCTTCACTGCTTTGTGACCACTTTTAATGTCACCTTTTCTGCTATCGTTTTAACACATTTCTGCAACATAAAGAAAAAATAAATACATTTAAGGCCTCCATTTTTCATTCCAGTCTTTAGCACTGTAGCATTCCACAGTAGCTGTCACTGATCTCAGTCTGTAATGGTAACCCAACACTCAGGGTTTCCCTGCAAGAGTCTACCAGGGTGACATCCCCCGGGGCGAGACCCTTTAAGGCAGGGGTGTCAAACTCATTCCACGGAGGGCCTTGTGTCTGCAGGTTTTTGGTTTTTCCTTTCAATAAAGCCCTAGACAACCAGGTGTGGGGAGTTCCTAACTAATTAGTGATGTTAATTCATCAATCAAGTACAAGGGAGGAACGAAAACCCGCAGACACTCGGCCCTCCGTGGAATGAGTTTGACACCTGTGCTTTAAGGTTTGGATGATATCAGTGTCAGCTGAGATCCACAGGGGTAAAAACTGATTACACGAAAAAGGTGAATGACATCTATTTGTCTATACCAATTGCAGGTGTCAGAGACAACATATATTTTTAAGGATAACCGAATAGATGACAGGGAGCAGGGAAATTAAACTAATGTTGAGGTACTGTACATACAAACAAAGCTAGGTAACTGAAGTTGTTTTTTGGAAATGTGCCTTCGGAGTAATGTGTATTAAATGTAAAACTGCACAACTGTCAGTTGGTAGCTACCATTCAACAACATATCACTTAAATCTGTCTGTGGGGCACAAAGTCCATTTGTCACGTCACGCTTTTTGTTATCGTGCACTTTTCAGAGCAACAAACAACAATGTGCACAAAAGGGCCCGGCACTTCAGATGTGACCGAGGAGTGGATCGGAGAGAGAGAGAGAAATGAAAGAGGAGGAGAAAAGGGAGAGAGGAAGGAGAGGTGCATGTATAAATGTTGTGTATGGCGGGGTGAAGTGGTGTCGGGAGGGGTGATCCTCAGGCCCTGCCTACCCGCCCCATGGTTAAATCATGTGTACAAGCTGTTTCCAATAAACTGTTAAATTTGATAAAGAGCGCAGTATTATATTACAAAGCCCAGAAGGCAACTTGCACTTCTGGTATCATGAATACATTTTGCCTGATAATAACGTTGTGACTTCAATCACAGGCAAAGAAAACCCTGCTCTCTTGGAAATCAAGTCAGGGGTGACACCTGTATAAATCGACACCCGGTAAGATGATCATATATTTGTGCTTTCTGTAAGACTCCGACAAGTGAGCGGGAGTAGGCTAACCGAGCGAACTGCTGAAGCGCCACAGGGACTGCAAATATACCTCTGCAGCCTCTTACTATGGCAGTCTGCGATAACACAGCTATGACAAAGCAACCTTTTCTAAAGATGTATTCACTTGATGTTTGTTGCTTTTTTTGTTTCAGGATGCTAAAATGTTTTTTTTTTTTTTTTTAGGGATGACCGGGGAACAAAGTAACATGGTGCACAAAGTAACAAATAAATAACTTAAATGGGATGGCAGGTAGCCTAGTGGTTAGAGCATTGGGCCAGTAACAGAAAGGTTGTTGGATCGAATCCCCGAGCTGACAAGGTAAACACATGTCATTCTGCCCCTGAACAAGGCAGTTAACCCATTATTCCCCGGTAGGCTGTCATTGTAAGGAAGAATTTGTTCTTAACTGGCTTGCCTAGTTAAAAAAAAAAAATGAAGTAATTTAAAAGTTGTTTTTCAATGTGCTAATGCTTTGTTAGTGTATCTACATGCCTAGGACATTTTTCTTATATACATAAATAGTTTTTTGTTTACTTCACTAAATCTCTTTTTGTCAGGACGAATTTGATATATTCTTGCCTCTCTTTTTTATTATTATTGACCTGTGGAACATTCCACATGTACAGTTGAAGTCAGAAGTTTAAATACACTTAGGTTGTAGTCATTAAAACTTGTTTTTCAACCACTCCACAAATGTCTTGTTAACAAACTATAGTTTTGGAAAGTCGGTTAGGACATCTACTTTGAGCATGACACAAGTAATTTTTCTAACAATTGTTTACAGACAGAGTATTTCACTTATAATTCAATGTATCACAATTCCAGTGGGTCAGACGTTTACATACACTGAGGTGACTGTGCCTTTAAACAGCTTGGAAAATTCCAGAAAATTATTTCATGGCTTTAGAAGCTTCTGTTAGGCTAATTGACATCATTTGAGTCAATTTGAGGTGTACCTGTGGATGTATTTCAAGGCCTACCTTCAAACTCAGTGCTTCTTTGCTTCACATCATGGGAAATCTAAATAAATCAGCCAAGACCTCAGAAAAGAATTGTAGACCTCCACAAATCTGGATCATCCTTGGAAGCAATTTCCAAACGCCTGAAGGTACCACGTTCATCTGTACAAACAATAGTGCGCAAGTATAAAAACCATGGGACCAAGCAGCCGTCATACCGCTCAGGAAGGAGACGCGTTCTGTCTCCAGGAGATTAACGTACTTTGGTGTGAAAAGTGCAAATCAATACCAGAACAACAGCAAAGGACCCTGTGAAGATGCTGGAGGAAACAGGTACAAAAGTATCTATATCCACAGTTAAACGAGTCCTGTATCGACATAACCTGAAAGGGCGCTCAGCAAGCAAGAAGCCACTGCTCCAAAACCGCCATAAAAAAGCCAGACTACGGTTTGCAACTGCACATGGGGACAAAGATCGTACTTTTTCGAGAAATGTCCTCTGGTCTGATGAAACAAAAATAGAACTGTTTGGCCATAATGACCATCGTTATGTTTGGAGGTAAAAGGGGGATGTTTGCAAGCCGAGGAAAACCATCCCAACCGTGAAGCATGGGTGTGGCAGCATCATGTTGTGGGGGTGCTTTGCTGCTGGAGGGACAGGTGCACTTCACAAAATAAATGGCATCATGAGGTAGGAAAATTATGTGGATATATTGACGCAACATCTCAAGACATCAGTCAGGAAGTTAAAGCTTGGTCGCAAATGGGTCTTCCAAATGGACAATGACCCCAAGCATTCTTCCAAAGTTGTGGCAAAATGGCTTAAGGACAGCACAGTGAAGGTATTGGAGTGGCCATCACAAAGCCCTGACCTCAATCCTATAGAACATTTGTGGGCAGAACTGATAAAGCGTGTGTGAGCAAGGAGGCCTACAAACCTGACTCAGTTACACCAGCTCTGTCAGGAGGAATGGGCCAAAATTCACCCAACTTATTGTGCGAAGCTTGTGGAAGGCTACCTGAAACGCTTGGCCCAATTTAAACAATGTAAAGGCAATGCTACCAAATACTAATTGAGTGCATGTAAACGTCTGACCCACTGGGAATGTGCTAAATATTTCTGTCTACTATTATTCTGACATTTCACATTCTTAAACAAAGTGGTGATCCTGACTGACCTAAGACAGGGAATTTTTACTAGGATGCAATGTCAGGAATTGTGAAAAACTGAGTTTAAATGTATTTGGCTAAGGTGTATGTAAACTTCCGACTTCAACTGTATCTATTCATATATAATTTATATCAATAAGAAGAGGTCTTTTGATTGGAGTCGTTGATGAGAATAATTATAGGTTCAGCGAAGCTAGTGAAACTGTATTGTATTTGTTGGCGTTCATTAATATTATACCGGGTTTGTCCCACAATGAAAATAACATGCAAATTCTTGCGAGGACGGCCCAACTTGGCATGGTGGTAAAGGACCATGGGCCTCACCCTCTCATGCAATGCCATGGTATATACACTACCGGTCAAAAGTTTTAGAACACCTACTCTATCAAGGGTTTTTCTTTATTCTTACTGTTTTCTACATTGCAGAATAACAGTAAAGACATCAAAACTATTAAATAACACATATGGAATCACGTAGTAACCAAAAAAGTGTTAAACAAATCAAAATATATTTTATATTTGACATTCATCAAATAGCTGGGCTTTTTGCCTTGAAAACAGCTTTCCACACTCTTGGCATTCTCTCAACCAGCTTCACCTGGAATGCTTTTCCAATAGTTTTAAAGGAGTTCTCACATATGCTGAGCACTTGTTGGCTGCTTTTCCTTGACTCTGTCCAACTCATCCCAAACCATCTCACTTTGGTTGAGGTCGGGGGACGGTGTTGACCAGGTCATCTGATACAGCAATAATATATATATATTTTTTTTTATCACTCTCCTTCTTGGTAAAATAGCCCTTACACAGCCTCAAGGTGTGTTGGGTCATTGGCTGTTGAAAAACAAATTATATTTCCACTAAGCTCAAACCAGATGGCATGGTATATTGCTGCAGAATGCTGTGGTAGCCATGCTGGGTAAGTGTGCCTTGAATTCAAAATAAATCACAGACAGTGTCACCAGCAAAGCCCCCCCCCACACCATAACACCTTTTCCTCCATGTTTTACGGTGGGAAATACACATGAGGAGCTCATCCATTCACCCAAATACGGTTGGAACCAAAACTTTCCAATTTGGACTCCAGACCAAAGGACATATTTCCACCGATCTAATGTCCATTGATCATGTTTCTTGGCCCAAGCAAGTCTCGTCTTCTTATTGGTGTCCTTTAGTAGTGGTTTCTTTGCAGCAATTCGACCATGAAGGCCTGATTCACACAGTCTCCTCTGAAAGGTTGATGTTGAGATGTGTCTGTTACTTGAACTCTGTGAAGAATTTATTTGGTCTGCAATTTCTGAGGCAGGTAACTTTAATGAACTTATCCTCTGCAGCAGAGGTAACTCTGGGTCTTCCATTCCTGTGGCGGTCCTCATGAGAGCCTGTTTCGTCATAGCGCTTGATGGTTTTTGCGACTGCACTTGAAGAAACTTTAAAAGTTCTTGAAATGTTCCGTATTCACTGAACTTCATGTCTTAAAGTAATGATGGACTGTCATTTCTCTTTGCTTATTTGAGCTGTTCTTGCCATAATATGGACTTGGTCTTTTACCAAATAGGGCTATCTTCTGTATATCCCCCTACCTTGTCACAACACAACTGATTGGCTCAAACACATTAAGAAGGAAAGAAATTCCACAAATGAACTTTCAACATGGCACACCTGTTAATTGAGATGCATTCCAGGTGACTACCTCATGAAGCTGGTTGAAAGAATGCCAAGAGTTTGCAAGTCTGTCATAAAGGAAAAGGTTGGCTGTCACGCCCTGGCCTTAGTATTCTTTGTTTTCTTTATTATTTTAGTTAGGTCAGGGTGTGACATGGGGATTGTTTGTGTTTTGTCGGTTTTGGGTGATTATATGGTAAAGGGGGTGTTGGGTGTAGTGTATGGGTTTGTGTTGAGTGCATGTGTCTAGCTGTGTCTATGTTATACGTTTGTAGCCTGTGTGTGCACTACGTTTGATTAGCTTCACGATCGTTTATTGTTTTGTTTAGTGTGTAAGTGTTTTTTTGTTTCGTTTTGCCTTCGTCATCAATAAAAGAGATGGCGTATTTTCCAAATGCTGAGTTTTGGTCCGTCAATCCTCCACACGATCGTGACAGAATTACCCACCAATACAGGACCAAGCGGCATGTAAAGCGGCAACAGGACCCACCTACACAGGATTCTTGGACATGGGAGGAGATACTGGATGGTAAGGGGCCGTGGGCACAACCGGGAGAATATCGCCTCCCTCGTGAAGAGCTGGAGGCAGCGAAAGCCGAGAGGAGGCGATATGAGGAGGCAGCACGGAAGCAAGGCTGGAGACCCGTGAGTAATACCCAAAAATTTCTTGGGGAGGGGCTCATGGGGAGTGTGGCGAGTCCAGATGGGAGAACTGCGTCAACTTCTAAGGACTCTAAGAGGGAACCTGAGCCAGTCGGGCTGATATTGGAGGTGAGCAATGGGAATGATGCAGAGACTGTTAAGGATTTATTGGGGAGGTTGGAAGAGAGTGAAATGAGGGAGCTGCTGTGTTGGTGCGTGAGGCACAAGATCCACCCGACAGAGCGTGTGCGGGATGTGAGGTTACCTGAGTCAGCTCTCCATGCTCGTCCTGATGTGTGTGCTAACCGTCTGGGAATGACAGTCCCACGAACCAGGCCTCCTGTACGCCTCCCTAGTCCTGCACCTCCTATATTAGCCCCATGTACTAACTCTCCTGTGACAGTCCCCAGCCCAGTACAACCAGTGCCTCCTCCACGCACTAGCCCTATGGTGCGTGTCTCCAGCCCTTTACTACCAGTGCCTAAATCACGCACCAAGCCTCCTGTGTGTACCCAGAGTCCTGTGCGTCCTGTTGCTGCTCCCCGCACTAGCCCTGAGATGCGTGTCCCCAGCCCGGTACCACCAGTTCCGGCACCACGCACTAGGCCTAATGTGCGCTCCCAGGGTCCAGTATGCCCTGTTCCTTCTCCCCGCACTAGCCCTGAGATGCGTGTCCCCAGCCCGGTACCACCAGTTCCGGCACCACGCACTAGGCCTAATGTGCGCTCCCAGGGTCCAGTATGCCCTGTTCCTTCTCCCCGCACTAGCCCTGAGATGCGTGTCCCCAGCCCGGTATCACCAGTTCCGGCACCACGCACCAGGCCTACAGTGCGCCTCAGCCGGCCAGAGTCTGCCGTCTGCACAGCGATGCCTGAACTGGCCGTCTACCCAGCACCATCTGAGCCATCCGTCTACCCAGCGCCATCTGAGCCATCCGTCTACCCAGCGCCATCTGAGCCATCCGTCTACCCAGCGCCATCTGAGCCATCCGTCTACCCAGCGCCATCTGAGCCATCCGTCTACCCAGCGGGTAGGTGATTATATGGTAAAGGGGGTGTTGGGTGTAGTGTATGGGTTCGTGTTGAGTGCATGTGTCTAACTGTGTCTATGTTATACGTTTGTAGCCTGTGTGTGCACTACGTTTGATTAGCTTCACGATCGTTTATTGTTTTGTTTAGTGTGTAAGTGTTTTTTGTTTCGTTTTGCCTTCGTCATCAATAAAAGAGATGGCGTATTTTCCAAATGCTGCGTTTTGGTCCGTCAATCCTCCACACGATCGTGACATTGGCTATTTAAAAAATCTCAAATATAAAATATATTTGATTTCTTGAACACTTTTTTGGTTACTACATGATTCCATGTGTGTTATTTCATTGTGTTGATGTCTTCACTATTATTCCACAATGTAGAAAATAGTAATAAAAGAAAAAGCCTTCAATGAATAGGTTTTCTAAAACTTTTGACTGGTAGTGTAGGTCCCTCACCTCACAAGTACAAAATGTGCCTCAAGAACCCATTAAGTCTGCCATGATTGATTTTCTGCCATTTTGTATTTTGTGAAAAACACTTAAAATGCTACTGCTCTGGCACCGAATGACCAACCTGCATAAAACTTGATGTGGCATCTATGGACCTTGCAAAGTCTCTTCAAAGCACTATTTTCCAGGCTAGTATAACAAAGAACATGGTGGTTACCAGTGGTGTAAAGTTCTTAACCCTTATGTTGTCCTAAGGATTCACCTCTTTTTTTCAATTATCGCCTAAAATGACATACCCAAATCTACCTGCCTGTAGCTCATGCCCTGAAGCATGGATATGCATATTCTTTGCACCATTTGAAAGGAAACACTTTGAAGTTTGTGTAAATGTGAAAGGAATGTAGGAGAATATAACACAATAGATCTGGTAAAAGATAATACAAAGACAAAACCCCCCGTTATTTTGTGTTTTTTTTGTACCATCATCTTTGAAATGCAAGATAAAAGCCACAATGTATTATTCCAGCCCAGGTGCAATTTTGATTTTGGCTACTAGATGGCAGCAGTGTAGGTGCCAAGTTTCAGACTGATCCAATGAACCATTGCAATTCTGTTCAAAATGTTGTATCAAGACTGCCCAAATGTGTCTAATTTGTTTATTAATAACTTTTCATGTTCAAAACTGTGCACTCTCCTCAAACAATAGCATGGTATTCCTTCACTGTAATAGCTACTGTAAATTGGACAGTGTAGATAGATTAACAAGAATGTAAGCTTTCTACCAATATCAGATATGTCTATGGCCTGAGAAATGTTTTTGTTCGCGTTAGCCTACGTTACCTTGACGCTAGGGGTCAGATTCTTTTTTTTTTTTTTAGTAACGTTCCCAAGGTAAATGGACTATTTCTCAGGTCCAGATCCAAGAATATGCATATAATTTAGTATGCATATAATATGCATACAGATTAGGATAGAAAACACTCCAAAGTTTCCAAAACTGTCCAAATATTGTCTGTGAGTATAACAAAACTGATTCTGCAGGCAAAAACCTGAGGAAATCTAACCCGGAAGTGATTATTTTTTTTATCTGTGTTTCCTTGCCCGTCCTTCTTCCATTTAAAGGGGTATCAACCAGATTCATTTTCCAATGGCTTCCTCAGGCTGTGACCAGGCTTTAGGCATAGGTTCAGGCTTTTATTTTGAAAAATGAGCGAGATTTTTAAAAAGTAGTCAGGTTTCCAATAAAGAAGTACGCCGCCAGGGTACAAAGACTGTGTTATCTTCTTTGGGCTGCAGGGGCAGTATTGAGTAGCTTGGATGAAAGGTGCCCATTTCAAACGGCCTCGTACTCAATTCTTGCTCGTACAATATGCATATTATTATTACTATTGGATAGAAAACACTCTCTAGTTTCTAAAACCGTTTGAATTATATCTGTGAGTAAAACAGAACTCATTTTGCAGCAAACTTCCTGACAGGAAGTGGAAAATCTGAAAAAAATGCTCTGTTCCAGAGCATCCCTATTCATTTGCTTGATATGTATTAGGATACATGCACTTCATACTTCTTCCACTAGATGTCAACAGGCAGTGAGAGAAGAAATGGAGTGTATATCTTGATCTGAGGTTGAATAAGAGCTCTTGGCATGACGTGACACCAATTTCCTGTTTTCTGGAAGGCGCGAGAAGGAACCGGGTATTGCCTTCTGAAAAGCTGTCGTTATAGACGGCTACTATCTCCGGCTTTGATTTTATTTGATAAATGTGACAATATCATCGTAAAGTATGTTTTTTCAATATAGTTTATCATATTATTGAATTTTTTTCGGGAGGTTAGGCGTGTTGCGTTCTCTGCGTTTGTTCAGGAAAGAGAGCTTCGCGCCACTTGGCTAGTGTGCTTGCTAATTCAAGAGGGAAAAATGCCATTCTAAAACCAAACAACGATTGTTCCCGACAAAGGACCCCTTGTACAACATTCCGATGGAAGATCATCAAAAGTAGGACCCATTTATGATGTTATTTCATATATCTGTCGAACATGTGTACTATTAGTTTGCGCCCAGATTTTGGGCACTCTCTCGCCATAACGTAAGCTGCATGTCGTAATGAAGTTATTTTTAGAATTCTAACACGGCGATTGCATTAAGAACTAAGCTATCTTTAATTTGCTGTCCAACATGTATTTTTTAGTAAAGTCTATGAATAGTTATTTGATTAGAATCGGTGAGTGTCAGAAATATATCCGGACATTCTGGGAAAAAGATGCTAAGTTTTCCCAATGTATAACCACGATTTGTGCCGCTAAATATGCACATTGTCGAACAAACCATATATGTATTGTGTAATATGATGTTATAGGACTGTCATCTGATGAAGTTTGAGAAGGTTAGTGAAAAAATGTATATCTTTTGCTGGTTTATTTCGTTATCGCTACTGTTGGCTTGAATCAATGCGGTTGTGTGGTTGGCTATTGTAGTAAGCTAATATAATGCTATATTGTGTTTTCGCTGTAAAACACTTAAAGAATCGGAAATATTGGCTGGATTCACAAGATTTTTGTCTTTCATTTGCTGTACAACATGTATTTTTCATAAATGTTTTATGATGAGTATTTAGGTATTTTAATTTGGTCTCTGTAATTGTTCTAGCTGCTTCGGTGCTATTTCCGATTGTAGCTGCAATGTAAAACTATGATTTATACCTCAAATATGCAAATTTTTCGAACAAAACATAGATTTATTGTATAACATGTTATAAGACTGTCATCTGATGAAGTTGTTTCTTGGTTAGTTTGGTTGGTTCTTGGTTAGTTAGGTTGGTTTTGTGCACGCTGCCTGTGCTGTGAATAATGTCTGTGCTTTTTTGTATTTGGTGGTGAGCTAACATAAATATACTTGGTGTTTTCGCTGTAAAACATTTAAAAAATCGGACATGTTGGCTGGATTCACAAGATGTGTATCTTTCATTTGCTGTATTGGACTTGTTAATGTGTGAAAGTTAAATATTTCTAAAAAAATATCTTTTGAATTTCGCGCCCTGTACTTGGACGGGCTGTTGTCATAAGTGTACCGGCACCGCCCTGCAGCCATAAGAAGTTATGGTAATTTTGGACCCAGCAGGTATAAAATCATTTACACACCACAAAAACCACAAAGACACACACACACACAATGAGAAATTGAGATTATGTGTACTACTGATTGAACTCAGCCAGCAGCTTCTGAAGAGGAAGATCACCATGGTTGGCAGAGTTAGAAAGAACAAGCCTGAGCTCCCCCCTGCACTCCTTGCAACAAAGGGGAGAAAGGCCTTCTCATCAAAGTTTGCCTTCACCCCCACCACCACTCTAGTTTCTTACCTCCCAAAGAGGAACAAGAATGTGGTCCTCCTGAGCACACTGCATAAAACGGCTGAGATCAGTGATCGTGAGGACAGGAGTCCAACCATCATCCTGGACTACAACCGTAACAAAGGAAGCGTGGACAACCTGGACAAGGTGATTGGAACTTACACCTGCAGGAGGATGACTGCCCGCTGGCCCCTGGGCATCTTCCATAACACCATTGATGTGTCATCATACAATGCCTTCATGATATGGAACAAGATCAACCAAACCTGGATGCCTGATAAACGGAACAAGGGGAGGGTGTTCCTGGAGCAGCTGGGAAAGGCACTTGTAACCCCCAACATTCAAAGAAGGGAACAGCAGCCTCTGCAGCTCTTGTGAAAGCTGTTCAAGGGGCTGAATCTTGTCCTGATCCACCTGAGGCTGCAGCTGGGGCAGGCAAGAGGAGGAGATGCCAATTCTGCCCCCCAAAAAAGGACTGTTAAACAAATTCTATGTACTGCACTTGTGAGAAATACATCTGCAAAGTCCATGCACACACACTTGCATACTGTCCTATATGTATTTATGTTTCTTCACGTTTTTGTTTTGTATCTATTATCTTATTTTATACTTATTTATCGTTGTTGTTTATAAACCTTGTGGGTGGGGGCAATGGTTAAAAAATGGGAGAAGACTAGTATTTTGTAGTTGAATTCCTCATTGTACAGTAAATAAGAATATATCACTATGTTGCCAAAAAAGTTTGACTGTTATTATTTCCCTTCAATAAAAGGCATTCAAAACTGCTTTCTGCACATTTCTGCTACTCTCCTAGGCTATACAAGGGCTATCTCTTGCTAAAAAATGTATGTTTATACCTATGCAGTACCTTTAGCAATAATAATAATAAACCTCTACTTTAGTAAAGAAAACAATTATGACAGGTGTGTTGTAATAAAAACAGGTGGTGTACACTGATTAAATGCGGTATTTCTGCAGTGTGAAGAGGGAAAACCCAGATATTCACAACGTTTGTGATGAATGACAGGCGGTACTCTTCATGCACAATAGATTTGGGGTTTACAATTCAATTAAGCTGCTTTATTTTAAGGGTTTATTCCCCTTAGGACAAGGGGAGTATACAGAATGTTAAGACTACAGTACACAAAGGTTAAGTAAAAATACTTTAAAGTACTACTTATTAAGTAGTTTTTTGGGGGTATCTGTACATTACTTTACTATTTGTATTTTTGACAACTTTTACTTTTACTTCACTACATTCCTAATATTCCTAAATATTTTACTTTTTACACCATACATTTTCCCTGACACCCAAAAGTACTTAGCAGGATTGGAAAATGATCCAATTCACACACTTATCAAGAGAGCATCCCTGGTCATCCCTACTGCCTCTAATCTGGTGGACACACTAAACACAAATGCTTCATTTGTAAATTATGTCTGAGTGTTGGAGATAGCCCCTGGCTATCCATACATTAAAAAAAAACATTAAAATGGTGCCATATGGTTTGGTTAACATAAAGAATTTGAAATGATTTATACTTATATTTTAGCAATTACATTTACTTTTGATACTTAAGTCTATTTCAATCCAAATACTTTTAGACTTTAACTCAAATAGTATTTTACTGGGTTACCTTCACTTTTACCTGAGTCATTTTCTATTAAGGTATCTTTACTTTTCCTCAAGGATGACAATTGTGTACTTTTTCCACCACTGGCGGTTACTGACCAATAAACAGTCACATGGGTGTGGTTTCGCACATAAATGCCTATAAATCAGTCACAGATATTGATATTGTAACAACTCGGTACACATGTTGCAAACACTGTCAAGACTTAACAAATGCAAGCACCTTCATATCAACCGGTGGCACGATAACGAGCCTATGGTCTGTTTGACTCAGAGGGATGAAATTTGGCACACATACTCAAGGATATAAGTCTAGCTAATCTGTATAGTATGGTTGAGTTTGTCCACATTGCGGTGCTGTTGGATAGGAAAAAACATGAATGCAAGCTTATTGGCTCACCGTGGCCATATTGTCTCAGATAGAGTCTAGAAGATGTACATCCATAGATACTATATACCAATTTTGGTGACGATCAGTCCAGCAGTTCTGGAGAAGAAGACGCTTAAAGTTGTCAACATCATTAAAATTGGTCCAAAATACATCAAAAGCATATTATATTGCATGATCAGTTTGATTTTGAGTTCTGATATTTGGCAAGCGTGGTAAACAGTACAGAAGTAGTTCATCCTGGGGCAATGTGTCCAATTTGTCCTGATGGTGCCACAGTGGACAGTAGAACCCCAGCAACGCTGCTTGCTGCTTTAATTACTGTTGTATTTTCCCACAAGACTCAGATTGCACACATATTTGTAAATGGGGGTAGTGGCGAAGGTGCATAAAGATGTCAGCATTCAGATATGACTTCATTGTTTTACCCATATCCACTGAGTTTTTAAACTACGGCGCGTGACATGGTTCAATTGTATTGTATTTTATATGGGATTTAGACACATTCAGATAATGATACACAATGTAACTTCTTTAGATCAAGTTTAGCAGTACAACCAAGAAAATACCTTTGGATTTTTTTTTTTTTAATGCTAAAAGTATCTAAAATAAAATATATTAATTTTAGCTATTGACATGGCATGCCTAAAAGATTACATTAAAATATACGTATATATGTTTGTATAATTTCTTGGATTTTCATCCACATATCAGCTTTAAACCAGAATTATTTTCAATTACGCCTAATTTTTACCATTGAAGACAGTGTTAACCCCGCTGGCTGTTACAATTAACCCCGCATATTGTTTGTATACAAATTTATTTTCATATAAGCAAAAGCCTAACTGCTACTTTGTTCCCTGGTCTCCCTATATGATTTCTTATGTAATTTGTTGTACACATACTTCATAGAACATATTTGCACTTATTTTTTGCAATTCTTTATATGATATCAACAGTCCTATTAAAATATTGTGATGACATCCCAGCAAATAGAATGACACAACGTGCAAAGACAAGTTCCCACGAAACAGACCTTCAGAACTTCCGGTCCCCACAAAAAAAACAAAAAAAAACAATGATCGCCATCACAAAACACAAAGAACTCAATGAAGCGTTACAGGGGAATGATTTGATGGTGGTGGTGATGTGTTTGGTATTCTTCAGAGAGCAGGCCTTCTCTCCTATGTCGCCAAACCCAAAACTTCTCTGGTAAGTGACGTATGTTCAGTAATTAGAAGACTTGAGGGCTACAAAGACTTAAACCCATGACACTGAGAAATGGCAGATGCCCCGGGGGAAATTTCAACCATGAGGAAGCGCAGCGGAATAACAGATCACACCTGAGTCTGGTGACTTATTCACAACTCCTCCCATATCACAACTCCTCCCATATCACAACTCCTCCCATATCACAACTCCTCCCATATCACAACTCCTCCCATATCACAACACCCTCCCATATCACAACTCCTCCCACATTACAACACCCTCCCATATCACAACTCCTCCCATATCACAACTCCTCCCATATCACAACTCCTCCCACATTATAACACCCTCCCATATCACAACACATTCAATATTACAACACCCTCCCATATCACCATTCCTCCCACATTACAACACCCTCCCATATCACAACTCCTCCCATATCACAACTCCTCCCACATTACAACACCCTCCCATATCACAACTCCTCCCATATCACAACTCCTCCCACATTACAACACCCTCCCACATCACAACTACTCCTACATTACAACTCCTCCCATATCACAACTCCTCCCATATCACAACTCCTCCCATATCACAACTCCTCCCACATTACAACACCCTCCCATATCACAACACCCTCCCATATCACAACTCCTCCCATATCACAACTCCTCCCACATTACAACACCCATATTACAACTCCCATAATACATGTTGTGTCCTTCAATACCAAATGATTGGCACTTCTTTGTGTGTATATTTTAGGAGCTTTTATTTGTTATCTCTAGTATAGAATGAGGATGAAATATTTTCACAAGAATGACTGGAGATAGATAATGCGTACATAGTGACTTAACATGCCCCATTGGTTGGTTTCACAACGCAGATAGTCCCCAGTATGAACAGAAATATAGAGGTTTTCTAACTGCGACTGGGATTTTCATGTGGATTTGATGCGAGAGCGTTTGAGGTTGGCATTATGTTCTCTATTTGAATAAGGAGAAAAACAAAGGATCTCTGTTGAGGTTGCACAGTGTGCAGGTATGCAATCTTCTACCCTGTCAAAGACTACATTTCACATACTTTTGATAGAGCAATGGAAAAACACACCATTTATTACCAATGAATGTTTGAATTGGCCCACTGCTGAAACTGATAGGAGACTTTATCCTACCCAATATGGATTTAAACGTTTAATGAAACAGAATGATTTAGTTTGGCAATGTGTCACCACTTTAGGTAGTTTTACATGTTGGATTTGTTTTACCAATGTAAGGATTGCTAAGTTGACTCTGACGTCTCTAGGTACACTGTGTATACATAGTGTGTGAGTGTAGGACGGGTAACATTGTTACCTTCCGGATACTAGATAACTCAGAGATACTAGATAACTCAGAGATACTAGATAACTCAGAGATACTAGATAACTCAGAGATACTAGATAACTCAGAGATACTAGATAACTCAGAGATACTAGATAACTCAGAGAGAGCATCGAGTTATGGGATTCTAAAGGGCCGTGGCATTGAGAGTTCGATGTGCCACGAACACTGTGTTTACATATCGTACATAGTTAATGAGAGACTGGGTTGTACCTTCCACACAAGGGAGGGTAACAATACATGTGTGTTTAAGTAATTTTGTCCCCCAACATGAGTAAGAATGACTGAAGATCTTAAATGACTACCTTTAAGATGTAAGTGCTCTTTATACCATTTAACCTCAGCTTGACATTACTTTCCAAACCAACATCCAGCCATCAAAATGTTTCCATTTCCATCGTGCTGAGCTGAACTTGCCACATCCTATCGGATATGGACTGTAAAGTAATATTTTTTTAAGCAAAACCATCTCGTTCAAGATTACTTTCAGTGCACATTAATTGCGTTCGGATAGTGTGCATTCAGCCAATCAGGGAACAGAGAGCAGAAAACCAAAACTTGAGCCCAACAATTATCAAGGAATCAAGCTCTTTCATGTCTCTGGCATCACCCTTTCTCCCGTAGAGGATTATATTCATTTGCAGAACAAGACTGGACAAAACAACCCAAAATATTAACAGTAAGTGCCTGTCAGCGCTTTAAAATACATCTAATTTCTTTCACTGTATTATTTCAGAGAGAGTTTTACAGATACATGGCAAGCGTCATGTAATGTCATAGGCTGCAGAGAAATATGCATTTACCAGTTTTCTGGATCTTCAACTCACTGCTGAAGCTACAGTGAGTGTAAATCCTCTGAGACTTCAGGAAGGAGTCTTCTAGAACATTACAAGTCAAGGACCAACTTGACTAACTGAAGACCTATATTAATCAAACGCAGCATGGAGGGCACACACAGTTCTGCAAGCACACGTTTTGTCACAGAATACTGGTTAGGATCTCTACATAACAGAACTACTGCCAAGGCGACTGCAGATACCAGTCTAAACCATCATGCCCATCACTTCTAACAGAAATAGGGGTTTTAAACAATAGAAAATAGTTGATGTTAACATCATCCTTTAGTTAAGGAAACCTGTCCTCCTATGCTGCTCTCATGCCGCAATGAGACAAAAACAACATCCACTTCCTCTTTGGTATAAGCCTCTGAAAACGCAGACCGGATGACTCGTATTAGGGGCCCTAATATTATTAATGGCCTGATTACTAAGAGGAGAGAGAAAGGGAGAAAGAGAGAGGGGTGATATCCCCTTTAGGGTGGAGGGCGGAGGGGACGTCGGCCCTTTATTTCGGGGACAGGGCCCTCCTGGGCTGTTAATCGGAAGGCATATCCTCTGCTCCTCTATCTGTCCAGTAATGCTACGTATCCCCCAGAGGTACAGAGAATAACCGCGTCTGTCTTTCTCTATATTTAGAACATCAGGTTGTGGTTTTAAAGGGAAAGTCAAAAGATGCCATTCTTTATTAATGTCTGAGGATATTACATTGGTTGAGTTAGTTTCCCGCGACTGCCCCAAGGGCTTCACCTTTTCAAATATAACAAATGTCTCAATTAAAATCCCTTTCAAACACCATGCTTATTTTTCGATAACAATCGCCTTCCCTGTATTTCTCTCTCACTGTCTCCTTCTCTATCTCTCTCTCTCTCCCTCTCTCTATCTTTCTCTCTCTCTCCCAGAGGAGACATGATGACATATTGGGAGGTGCAGAGCAGATGATGCTCCCACAGAAAGAGGGATGGAGGGATGGAAGAGCTAGTTAGAGGAAAGGAGGAGATGAGAGGCAGGCCCTGTGAACCAGCAGATGGCATGAGAAGAGCAGTAATACAACGCTTTACTGTGAAACACATTAGATGTCGGGGCTGCGGGGGGTCCTCAGCCTACACACATCTCATTTACCGTTGGTTAGAGCGACATCACACTGCAGCAAATCCAAACTTCATTCTCAACTCCCATTCAGCACATTATGTATTTGCTTTTGGCAATATTCTATGAAGGCCGGGGAGAGAATGCAGATGTTATTGTAAGTGAGAAAAAAGCTTTAATGTTTCATCTGTTTGTATGATGAACTGACTGACCAAATACATTTCTACCACTTTAAAAAAGTTCACTATTTGTGGCATAATGCATACATACAGTTTGCACATCTCTCGGTGTTCAAGGGAAGTCACTTTGTATATTTGAATAGTTGCCAGACACTTTGTCCCTATTTGAGGCTTAAAGGAAATAAGAGTCTAATTGAATGATATATTGTTGGGCCGTCGTTGTCATTTGGATGATGTAATGTATTAGGGCTTGTCGAGGCTGCCTGGCTTTAATACAATACCACTTACAGACAGTGAATAACAGAAAACAACTAAATGCAAAAGACATGTCGTGCTTGTTCCGCTAAGATCCATGACCGTGATCAGCATCTGAAGTCCATAGCGGACCACATGTTGTTGTTTAGCTTAGCCCGACTTGACTGTTCCCAGATAAAGCTGGAGGGAGGAATACTAAATACAAAACGCTTTCACATTCAGTAATAATGAGTCATTTATAATTGTCAGTCCCCATTTTCAGTCTTGGTTACACGCTGTTTTTATGTTATTAACTTGACCAAGATTTCTAATGTAAAAGCTGGTCGACTATGACAAATCAATTCTAATTTAATTTAAGACAAAAAAAACAAACAAGACTTTGTGTTCACATTGTATAAGTTAAACGGGATTCTATAGAATATGGATGGAAGAATTTAGATGGCACGATATATACTCTTTCCATGTTAAAGACAAAACAAGTCTTCCTTCTCTCAGGGCGAATTCCCACAGGTTCTCAGTGAAGGACAACAATAAGCTCCCAGCTAAGTATACTCGCTACAGCCCAACATATTTTATACAAACAGTTCTTCTTAGACTAAACCAATAGCGTATGATATCTTGATCTGAAAAGATCCGGTCATATACCACACAGAAAGCTCCTGCCTTTTGGGCTTTTGGGCTTTTGTTTCCAAATAGATTCTAGTTGATAGGACCTCATGACAGTTACCGAACTACGGTGTCATGGTTTGTATAGGATTATATTGTCCCATTAATATTGAGTGATGCTTGTAGAACTATACAGAAATTTCAACCTTAGAGAAGAACTCTTTCTGACTGCAGTAGAAATGCATTAGTTCTCTACATCACACATAACTCGTTCTGACTGCAGTAGAAATGCATTAGTTCTCTACATCACACATAACTCGTTTTGACTGCAGTAGAAATGCACTAGTTCTCTACATCACACATAACTCGTTCTGACTGCAGTAGAAATGCATTAGTTCTCTACATCACACATAACTCGTTTTGACTGCAGTAGAAATGCATTAGTTCTCTACATCACACATAACTCGTTTTGACTGCAGTAGAAATGCACTAGTTCTCTACATCACACATAACTCGTTTTGACTGCAGTAGAAATGCATTAGTTCTCTACATCACACATAACTCGTTTTGACTGCAGTAGAAATGCATTAGTTCTCTACATCACACATAACTCGTTTTGACTGCAGTAGACATGCATTAGTTCTCTACATCACACATAACTCGTTTTGACTGCAGTAGAAATGCATTAGTTCTCTACATCACACACAGTAACTTTGTTGACTAACATGTATGATCATATTTCTTAAACTCTATCGGATTGTAAGATATTTGAGACATTGAATATGATGTAAAACATAGTACCCTCTATGTCTTTATTTTTCCCTGTGGTCAGAACCAAAGTTGTGTCTGTTTTTTAGTCGAGTTAGATAAAATGTTAGCATGATTTGTAAGATTTGCAAATGATATAAAATGCCAGATCACACTGCTGAGTATGCCTATTGGTTAAATTGTAAAAGCTAATAAAAAGACAAAGAAAACTAATAGTGAAGACCTTGAGATATGATTAATAAACACAGTTTAATGCTTTAGCTTTAGTTTGATCTTGTATTTACATACTGTATATAATTGTATCATATTGAAAATAACACAGGAACACTGAGTGAACACTTTTAAGTGGCCAATAAAATTTGATTTGATTTGAATGTTCACCTGAGAGACCAGAAATAGCAGGAGACAATAGGGTCAAACAAAGATGTCTTTGCTTCTGAACAAAGCTACCGTCCTCACTATTTTCTCGGCCTTTCTCAGGCTACAACTGAAGAGTAGAGCGGTATTTTGTCTGTATTTGTTTTCCCTTAATATCTCAATCTCTTTGATCTGTTTGCTAACAGTATAGTCTTTGCCAGTCTGTTCACTGCCATCTGGCTTGATGTGCACTTTTTCACTTCTTCAGCCCAAATCCTGATTTACCTCCTAGATTCCATCAGTGGTTCCCAATTAGAGCGAAGCACTGAAAACGTGTTGAGACCGACCTTTATTTAGAGACACAAAAAATGTTTGGTGGTTCACCCTTTCAAATTAAATTGTTGGTATCCCGGAGAGTGCCTATCAGAAATGATTAAAAAGGGTGGAATATGGTGTATGAAGTGTCAAGACGTGCCAGCACAGGCTAACGGACCGCACTGAGAAGTGGAACCTATTAGCATTGCAGCGCATAGCAACCTGCTCCGTGCGTAGCCCAGAGCCATGATCTTAACACAGTGTAAACCACATCGGTTTCTACTCGGTACTCGTCTTTGAAGTTTGGTGGTGGTTCACTGTGATGGGGAGGTTGAGTAGCAAGTGGGAGTTGCAGGTTGACAGACAGTGTTTACTAAGTATGCAGAAAATGACTGACTGTATTTAATCCTCCCTACTGTAGGAATGTGATAGAAAGAAATAGACTTCTGGCACCTCAACTCTAATACTGCTGCATCGATTACTGATATGGAATTTATACAAGCATATGTGTTATATTCATCACTTTTATATAATGTATAATAGATATATCACTCTTTAAATCCCAAATATACCACATGAAGTGTACACCTGCAGTGTAATGTCTTGTAACCTACAGTGTAATGATTTACTGTATGTATAAAATGTCACTATATCACTATACTACAGTCAAAGTAGCAAAAATATATGACAAGTTCAAATGAATAAGAAGCATTGACATTACACCCTCAGGACAGGTAGTGTGTGACATTACACTCTCAGGACAGACATTACACACCCAGGACTGAAATTACACCCCCAGGACAGACATTACACCCACAGGACAGAGATTACACCCACAGGACAGAGATTACACCCCCAGGACTAACATTATACCCCCAAGACTGACATTACACCCACCAAGACTGACATTACTCCCTCAAGACTGACATTACACCCCCAGGACAGGTAGTATGTGACATTACACCCCCAGGACTGACATTACACCCCCAGGACAGGTAGTATGTGGAATTACACCCCCAGGACAGACATTACAACCCCAGGATAGGTAGTACGTGACATTATACCCCCAGGACAGGTAGTATGTGACATTACACCCCCAGGACTGACATTATACCCCCAGGACAGGTAGTATGTGGAATTACACCCCCAGGACAGACATTACAACCCCAGGATAGGTAGTACGTGACAATATACCACCAGGACTGACATTATACACCCCCTTGTACAGGTAGTATGTGTCTATGTACTGTGCTTTGGCAGTGTGTGAGAGTTATGCATAGAGATCCAGCTTTACACTCTAGAGATAGATATAGGACTCATATCTGTATCTGTGCAATTATAGCATCTGTGACAGCATCGGTAGCTCCTTTGAAGCTATCGCCATTTTAAAGTTGTCAATTTTCTTCTTCAATAGCTGATTGCTCCCAACTCATAGGAAACCCCACCCAGTTGGCTACTTTAAAATGGTGTAAGCCCTCAATGTCAATGTCCATACTAAACCAGGTGATATCCATGATGAGTCCTCTATCTATCTCCCTGCTTTAAAACACACCTTTCTGACTGATCACCTCCCTACCTTGCCCCTCCTGGTCCCTCCCCAAGGGCTCTGGAAGCTTTATGCTCTGTTTATGGATTATATAAGTCAAAATCAAGAGACAAGGGGTTGAGCATCCTCGTCACCACTTTGAATTAGCGGTACAATGAGGAAAGACCTGCACTCCGCTGCAGGGGATCCACTTCCTGAAGAGTTACAGAAATGGAGAATGAGAGAGATAGAAAAGTCTTTGTTACTCCCGTTCTTGTATTTTTCACCTGTGTGAAGAATTGGTATTGGCTTGGCTGGTAGACATGCGTATGCAGAAGGGATAGGTAGAACTGTAATATGATGCTTCAGAGGTTTAGAGCCAACTAGCTGCTCAAAGTATTTTATTTTATAGTCCAGTTAAATTGAAAAGTTTGTATTAGAAATACTGTATCATAACTGTCCCGATGCAGGCTTCTTTAATGAATACCTGTAGTCTGTGGAGGTTATGACCTGCGGCTTCACCCCCCTTGAAATAAACAACTAAACATGTTACCTTTCAGACTGAGAAATATAAACAACACGAGAGAAACACCAGGAGCTTGAACTCTACCCCCAACGCCCCCTCTTTCCTTCCCTCTCTCCCTCCTTTCTCCCCCTCTCCTTCCTTCCTCTTCCTCTCCTCTCCTTCCTCCTCCTCTCCCTCTATCCTCCTCCTCTCCCTCCATCCTCTTCCTCTCCTCTCCTTTCTCCCCCTCTCCCTCCTTCCTCTCCTCTCCTTTCCCCTCCTCTCCTCTCCATTCCCCTCCCCTCCTCTCCTTCCTCCTCCTCTCCCTCCATCCTCCTCTCCTCTCCATCCTCCTCTCCCTCCTTCCTCCTCCTCTCCTCCCCATCCTCCTCCTCTCCCTCCATCCTCCATCCTCCTCCTCTCCTCTCCATCCTCCTCTCCCTCCTTCCTCCTCCTCTCCCTCCTTCCTCCTCCTCTCCTCACCTTCCTCCTCCTCTCCATCCTTCCTCCTCCTCTCCTCTCCATCCCTCTCCTCTCCATCCTCCTCCTCTCCCTCCATCCCCCTCCTCTCCTCTCCATCCTCCTCCTCTCCTCTCCATCCTCCTCCTTTCCATCCCCCTCCTCTCCATCCCCCTCCTCTCCATCCCCCTCCTCTCCTCTCCACCCCATCCTCTCCATCCCCCTCCTCCTCCCCACCCCCCTCCTCTCCCCTCCTCTCCCTCATCCCCCTCCTTTCCATCCCCCTCCCTCCTCTCCTCTCCTCTCCTCTCCACCCCCTCCTCTCCATCCCCCTCCTCTCCTCTCCTCTCCATCCTCCTCCTCCTCCTCTCATCTCCACCCCCCTCCTCTCCATCCCCCTCCTCTCCTCTCCATCCCCCTCCTCTCCATCCCCCTCCTCTCCTCTCCATCCCCCTCCTCTCCATCCCCCTCTTCTACTCTCCATCCCCCTCCTCTCCCTCCATCCTCCTCCTTTCCATCCCCCTCCTCTCCCTCCATCCTCCTCCTTTCCATCCCCCTCCTCTCCACCCCCTCCTCTCCATCCCCCTCCTCTCCATCCCCCTCTTCTACTCTACATCCCCCTCCAGAGTCTAGAGAGCATCACAACAGGGGCCTGAGCACTTAATCAGTCACCGCGCCACATTTTGATATCAAGCATTTCATATGACTTTATTGACTCAACTTGTATGCTCTTCTTCATGTTGACAGTAAGGAATGAGCTGACCGTGCTCTTTGGAAATTGGAGGCCATTTGTGGCTGACTCCGTGCTCAAGCATATGACTGATGGCCAACCCTAGAGGACTTTCTGAGGTATCACTGAAAAATAAACTTTTCTGGATAAAGGAAGAGAAAAAACACTACCACACACTGTTGCGTCATATCATAAAAACTGGTACTAAGATATTTGTTTAAAATAATGACCAAAATATAGATTTTTCTCATGCATTATTGTGTTATGGATATTTTATTACTAAAAAGGTTATTTAAACACTAACTATTTTAACACTGCCTAAACACTTTTTGTGTTAGTCTAGTTTAAGGATAGATATGCTACAGTTTACTCTCAGACTTCTTCTTGCCAAGGCGACCTTGCTTGAAGGACCCAAAGTAGTCGCTTGAAGCTCTCAGCAAACCCCCCACAGAGTGTCTCATCTCGTCAAATTAAAGATGAGCGCTGCCTACTCTGTAGCTACTCTACCTTTGGCATTGGTCTCCACTAATTACTCTGAGCTGTTAAGGGAGACATATCTGGGGAATGAGAGAGGAGAGAAGGACCTACAAACCCACTTAATGCATAATCCTATTTTTCCCAATTATTCTCGATAGCTTTGTCTTATCTGACCTGTCGGCTATGCCATTGCTTCCATCCCACTGAGAATGCTTAGGCCTTATACCGCAGTCATGTCATTGCTAATACCTTTTTATTACATTGTATTTACATAGGTATAGATGTTATTAGTATAAGATATGGTGTAATATGTACTGTAAAGTGATTCATCTAATTGGGAACCATTGGGCAGGTTACATTTTGTGTTGCTCAACAAGCGCTGTGGGTCAAGTGTCATGATTAGCTTGAAGATGGCAGCTAGCTTCCTCTTTTTAAAAGTTGTGAGTGATTCTGAATTGGACTGTGAAGTGTCGATGTGCTTTGGGTTAAGCATGGCAATGATGCTGATCTATTTCAAGTGCTGTAAAAATATTATTGTAAATACACGGCGGGACTACCAGGCTCTAAGCGGTGTGTTCCATGCTCTCCGCTCTGACAGGGTAGTATATGGTAAGTGTGTGCAGTGGCCGTACCGCATGCCCTCAGGTACATGGTAAAGGCTCCGTCGCCTCTTTGACCAAGGCCAGACTGAGCAGCTGGGGAATACTGAAACCATAAACAGGTTTAATTCACTGTAAAACAATAGCCCAACAAGAGCTTCAGTAGAAACCCAACGAAGACCAGCGAAAACCTGTGCTAGCTGAGTAAATATGGAAACAGCCGTTGTACTTTAAAACAGCAAATTAGCAGGATAAATCATGTCCAACCGCAGTCAGCCATAGTGGTATGTGATCTGGTTTAGAGTACCATAAACAGCTCCATTTAACTCCATTTGTCTCCCACTGGCTCTCTCTCTCTCTTGCTAAATAAGGGTATCAATTAGAGGAAAGCACTTGGCAAAAGCTTCCAAGTTAACCATCAGCTGAAGCATGAATGGATCTTGGGGGATATTGACTGCAGCAGCAATGGGTTTGTAAGTGGGCTGACCAAGGGTAATTAAACCAGTATTATCATGTAAAAGCATTTATGGTTATTTGCTGGATATATGGCCCAAGCAGACACACTCTCCACTGTAGAATAAGTAAGATGGTATAGGAGTAATGTCTTAACAGGACACAGGGGATAGTCAAGACCAACCTATCGCCCGCTATAGAAGGTGTCCTTGATCTATGTGCAATTACATTATAATTACACAGAAAATTACTGTATGGCCAAGATTAATAACTTTATTAAGGAAAATTGAAAAGAGGAGAAAACGTATATGTTGAACTAGCGAGGCTAAATTTATGGAAAGTCAATTAGAAGGCTTATTTTGTATCTCATTATCCACGTATCTTACCATGGAAAGGCACCTTGAGAAGCTACATTTAAAATGTACAAAACGGAAAAAAAGAAGATCCTGGCACAATTAATCCAGGAGTTGGTAAAAATGTTATTGCAAAAATTACAGTTTCAGTGCATTATTAAGAGAGCCTGGTTTAAAAATGAGTTTGTGTTAGCTTTCTTACCAACATACCATCTTCATGACAAGCCAATCAGACAAACATGCTGAAATGACAAATGGCCATAGTCCCTGAATATATTCCTTTATGAGTACCCATTGTTCAAGGGGAAAGTTGTCCAACTGAATGTATTCAAACTGAATCAGAGAGGTGTGGGGGGCTGCATTAATCGACAGATTTTTACCTTGTCAGCTCATGGATTCAATCCAGCAACCTCTCCCCCCTGCTACCAGACATAGTCTCTCTCCCCTGCTACCAGACATAGTCTCTCCCCCCTGCTACCAGACATAGTCTCTCCCTCCTGTTACCAGATATAGTCTCTCCCCCCTGCTACCAGACATAGCCCCCCCCCCCCCCCCTGCTACCAGACATAGTCTCTCTCCCCCTGATACCAGACATAGTCTCTCCCCCGTGCTACCAGACATAGTCTCTCTCCCGTGCTACCAGACATAGTCTCTCCCCCCTGCTACCAGACATAGTCTCTCTCCCCTGATACCAGACATAGTCTCTCCCCTGCTACCAGACATAGTCTCTCCCCCCTGCTACCAGATATAGTCTCTTCCCCCTGCTACCAGATATAGTCTCTCCCCTGCTACCAGACATAGTCTCTCCCCCGTGCTACCAGACATAGTCTCTCCCCCCTGCCAACCGACATAGTCTCTCTATCCTGCTACCAGACATAGTCTCTCCCCCCTGATACCAGACATAGTCTCTCCCCCTGCTACCAGACATAGTCTCTTCCCCCTGCTAACAGACATAGTCTCTCCCCCCTGCTAACAGACATAGTCTCCCCCCCCCTGATACCAGACATAGTCTCTCTCCCCTGCTACCAGACATAGTCTCTCCCCCCTGCTACCAGACATAGTCTCTCCCCCTGCTACCAGACATAGTCTCTCCCTCCTGTTACCAGATATAGTCTCTCTATCATGCTACCAGACATAGTCTCTTCCCCCTGATACCAGACATAGTCTCTTCCCCCTGCTACCAGACATAGTCTCTCCCCTGCTACCAGACATAGTCTCTCCCCCCTGCTACCGGACATAGTCTCTCCCCTGCTACCAGACATAGTCTCTCCCTCCTGTTACCAGATATAGTCTCTCTATCATGCTACCAGACATAGTCTCTCCCCTGCTACCAGACATAGTCTCTTCCCCCTGCTACCAGACATAGTCTCTCCCCTGTTACCAGACATAGTCTCTCTATCATGCTACCAGATATAGTCTCTCTATCATGCTACCGGACATAGTCTCTCCCTCCTGTTACCAGACATAGTCTCTCTATCATGCTACCGGACATAGTCTCTCCCCTGCTACCAGACATAGTCTCTCCCCCCTGCTACCAGACATAGTCTCTCCCCTGCTACCAGACATAGTCTCTCCCCTGCTACCAGACATAGTCTCTCTATCATGCTACCGGACATAGTCTCTCCCCTGCTACCAGACATAGTCTCTCCCCCCTGCTACCAGACATAGTCTCTCTATCATGCTACCAGACATAGTCTCCCCCCCCTGATACCAGACATAGTCTCTCTATCATGCTACCAGACATAGTCTCTCCCCCCTGCTACCAGACATAGTCTCTCCCCCCTGATACCAGACATAGTCTCTCTATCATGCTACCAGACATAGTCTCTCCCCCCTGCTACCAGACATAGTCTCTCCCCCTGCTACCAGACATAGTCTCTCCCTCCTGTTACCAGATATAGTCTCTCTATCATGCTACCAGACATAGTCTCTCCCCCCTGATACCAGACATAGTCTCTCTATCATGCTACCAGACATAGTCTCCCCCCCCTGATACCAGACATAGTCTCTCTCCCCCTGCTACCAGACATAGTCTCTCCCCCCTGCTACCAGACATTTTCTCTCCCCCTGCTACCAGACATAGTCTCTCCCTCCTGTTACCAGATATAGTCTCTCTATCATGCTACCAGACATAGTCTCTCCCCCCTGCTACCAGACATAGTCTCTCCCCCTGCTACCAGACATAGTCTCTCCCTCCTGTTACCAGACATAGTCTCTCCCCCTGCTACCAGACATAGTCTCTCCCCCCTGCTACCAGACATAGTCTCTCTCCCCTGCTACCAGACATAGTCTCTCTCTCCTGCTACCAGACATAGTCTCTCCCCCCTGCTACCAGATATAGTCTCTCCCCCCTGCTACCAGACATAGTCTCTCCCCCCTGCTACCAGACATAGTCTCTCCCCCCTGCTACCAGACATAGTCTCTCCCTCCTGTTACCAGACATAGTCTCTCCCCCTGCTACCAGACATAGTCTCTCCCCCCTGCTACCAGACATAGTCTCTCTCCCCTGCTACCAGACATAGTCTCTCTCTCCTGCTACCAGACATAGTCTCTCCCCCCTGCTACCAGACATAGTCTCTCCCCCTGCTACCAGACATAGTCTCTCCCCCCTGCTACCAGACATAGTCTCTCCCCCCTGCTACCAGACATAGTCTCTCTCTCCTGCTACCAGACATAGTCTCTCCCCCCTGCTACCAGACATAGTCTCTCTCCCCCTGCTACCAGACATAGTCTCCCCCCCCTGATACCAGACATAGTCTCTCTCCCCTGCTACCAGACAGAGTCTCTCCCCCCTGATACCAGACATAGTCTCCCCCCCTGCTACCAGACATAGTCTCTCCCCCCTGATACCAGACATAGTCTCTCCCCCCTGCTACCAGACATAGTCTCTCCCCCCTGATACCAGACATAGTCTCTCTCCCCTGCTACCAGACATAGTCTCTCCCCCCTGCTACCAGACATAGTCTCTCCCCCCTGCTACCAGACATAGTCTCTCTCTCCTGCTACCAGACATAGTCTCTCCCCCCTGCTACCAGATATAGTCTCTCTCTCCTGCTACCAGACATAGTCTCTCTCCCCCTGCTACCAGACATAGTCTCTCCCCCCTGCTACCAGACATAGTCTCTCCCCCCCTGCTACCAGACATAGTCTCTCTATCATGCTACCAGACATAGTCTCTCCCCCCTGCTACCAGACATAGTCTCTCCCCCCTGCTACCAGACATAGTCTCTCCCTCCTGTTACCAGATATAGTCTCTCCCCCCCTGCTACCAGACATAGTCTCTCCCCCCCTGCTACCAGTAATAGTCTCTCTCTCCTGCTACCAGACATAGTCTCTCTCCCCCTGCTACCAGACATAGTCTCTCCCCCCCTGCTACCAGATATAGTCTCTCCCCCTGCTACCAGACATAGTCTCTCCCCCCCTGCTACCAGATATAGTCTCTCCCCCTGCTACCAGACATAGTCTCTCCCCCCCTGCTACCAGACATAGTCTCTCCCCCCCTGCTACCAGATATAGTCTCTCCCCTGCTACCAGACATAGTCTCTCTCCCCCTGCTACCAGACATAGTCTCTCCCCCCCTGTTACCAGATATAGTCTCTCTCCCCCTGCTACCAGACATAGTCTCTCTCCCCCTGCTACCAGACATAGTCTCTCCCCCCCTGTTACCAGATATAGTCTCTCCCCCTGCTACCAGACATAGTCTCTCTCCCCCTGCTACCAGACATAGTCTCTCTCCCCCTGCTACCAGACATAGTCTCTCTCCCCCTGCTACCAGACATAGTCTCTCCCCCCCTGTTACCAGATATAGTCTCTCCCCCTGCTACCAGACATAGTCTCTCTCCCCCTGCTACCAGACATAGTCTCTCCCCCCCTGCTACCAGACATAGTCTCTCTCCCCCTGCTACCAGACATAGTCTCTCCCCCCCTGTTACCAGACATAGTCTCTCTCCCCCTGTTACCAGATATAGTCTCTCCCCCCCTGCTACCAGACATAGTCTCTCCCCCCCTGCTACCAGATATAGTCTCTCCCCCTGCTACCAGACATAGTCTCTCTCCCCCTGCTACCAGACATAGTCTCTCCCCCCTGCTACCAGACATAGTCTCTCCCCCCCTGCTACCAGACATAGTCTCTCTATCATGCTACCAGACATAGTCTCTCCCCCCTGCTACCAGACATAGTCTCTCCCCCCTGCTACCAGACATAGTCTCTCCCTCCTGTTACCAGATATAGTCTCTCCCCCCCTGCTACCAGACATAGTCTCCCCCCCCCTGCTACCAGACATAGTCTCCCCCCCCTGATACCAGACATAGTCTCTCCCCTGCTACCAGACATAGTCTCTCCCCTGCTACCAGACATAGTCTCTCCCCCCTGCTACCAGACATAGTCTCTCTATCATGCTACCAGACATAGTCTCTCCCCCCTGCTACCAGACATAGTCTCTCTCCTGCTACCAGACATAGTCTCTCCCCTGCTACCAGACATAGTCTCTCCCCCCTGCTACCAGACATAGTCTCTCTATCATGCTACCAGACATAGTCTCTCCCCTGCTACCAGACATAGTCTCTCCCCCCTGCTACCAGACATAGTCTCTCCCCTGCTACCAGACATAGTCTCTCCCCCCTGTTACCAGATATAGTCTCTCTATCATGCTACCAGACATAGTCTCTCCCCTGCTACCAGACATAGTCTCTCCCCCCTGCTACCAGACATAGTCTCTCCCCTGCTACCAGACATAGTCTCTCCCCCCTGCTACCAGACATAGTCTCTCCCCTGCTACCAGACATAGTCTCTCCCCCCTGCTACCAGACATAGTCTCTCTATCATGCTACCAGACATAGTCTCTCCCCTGCTACCAGACATAGTCTCTCCCCCCTGTTACCAGATATAGTCTCTCTATCATGCTACCAGACATAGTCTCTCCCCTGCTACCAGACATAGTCTCTCCCCCCTGCTACCAGACATAGTCTCTCTCCTGCTACCAGACATAGTCTCTCTCCCCCTGCTACCAGACATAGTCTCTCCCCCCTGCTACCAGACATAGTCTCTCCCCCTGCTACCAGACATAGTCTCCCCCCCCTGATACCAGACATAGTCTCTCTCCCCCTGCTACCAGACATAGTCTCTCCCCCCTGCTACCAGACATAGTCTCTCCCCCTGCTACCAGACATAGTCTCTCCCTCCTGTTACCAGATATAGTCTCTCTATCATGCTACCAGACATAGTCTCTCCCCCTGCTACCAGACATAGTCTCTCCCTCCTGTTACCAGATATAGTCTCTCTATCATGCTACCAGACATAGTCTCTCCCCTGCCACCATGATGTGCTGGTGAAACAGTGTGTGGTTCCTGCTGTGAGACAGAGGCAGGGAAATGCCCATGATCATCCCTGGCTTTCTCAGCCTCAACTATCTCCCTCAGCGTCCTTTCTCAGCTTCCTACCTCAGCTTCCTACCTCAGCTTCTTCCCTCAGCCTCTTCCCTCAGCCGCCTCCCTCAGCCTCCTCCCTCAGCTTCCTCCCTCAGCTTCCTCCCTCAGCCTCCTCTCTTGGCTTCCTCCCGCAGCTTCCTCCCTCAGCCACCTCCCTCAGCCTCCTCCCTCAGCTTCCTCCCTCAGCCTCCTCCCTCAGCCTCCTCCCTCAGCCTCCTCCCTCAGCCTCCTCCCACAGCCAACTCCCGCAGCCTCCTCCCTCAGCCTCCTCCCTCAGCCTCCTCCCTCAGCCAAAGAGGACACCACTGCCATAATGCACCATGTTTATGTTGTATTAATAGACAAGGTCTTAATGTGAACTGTGACCTCTACTCCAGCACCAAGATATTGGAGGATATTGGAGTCTAACCGATACCGTTGTTCGGGGAGACGGAGGCCAGCAACCCCTTAGTATTTATCTTTTATATATTGTGTAGAATGTGTATTTTCTGGGAATTCCACAATAAAATGACTGTTATTTATCATTATAAACCTCTTTATCATTTAGTCAATAAAAGACCTCTCACTTTTTCTCTCCTTTCCCTCTGCTGCGCACTGGAAGTCAGATATCTGTATTAGTCTCCCCATGCCCGGGGGCGAACGGTGTCAAAAGCTAAATCATGATCAGCCGTCTTTCTGGCTAAATCGTGTATGAAGTCCTCAGGCGGAAAGGTGCACATGTTCATTACTTGAGACAGAGAGAGAAGTTTTCACACACAACAGTGGCCATTTTCATCCCCTCCCATGCACACATACGCAAAGAGAGAGAGGGTCACAAGGTGACCTTTGACCTTTTCCTTTTTTCCTTTCTAGATTCTAAATTTGATTTACAATGCAAATCAGGAGGATGTTTGGTCCTGAAACATCATTTTTTTCCCGAAAGTGACAACGTGAGAAAATAGAACCAGATATGACTGTTTAAACAGTAAATAATGGTAATGGGTTATCATATTTAGTCTCACTGAAGTCAAATTAGGCCTGTCCCATCCAAGTCAGTAGCTAGCAAAAATAAGTGAAAAGCCCAGTCCCTGCACAGGAACCGACTGCTCTTGGTATTGTGTCAGCTCACGGGGGCTCGCTTAGTTGATTGCATGCATTTAGTGCAGATCAAGCGAGGCATCGAGCAGTCCTTTCACTTGACGGACATTGTCACCTTGGTTGTACATAGGGGAGCCGGGCTGCCTCCCACTGTGGGCAGGCACTTCCTGCTAGTGCTAATTAATTAAAAGGGCAGGTTGCCCACA